>NW_015162580.1:56632-87646 GCF_001447785.1 Gekko japonicus
GGGGGGGGGGAAGGCCGGCCCCGGAGGCGGGGGGGGGGGGGGGGGACACCGGCCTCGCCGCTGCCGCCGCCCCCGCCGCCTCGGGGAGATCGAGGGTGGGGATGGGGGAGACGGAGCTCTTCCCCCCCCCGCGAGTACCGCGGGTCCCCCTTTTGTATATATATATTTTTTTAAACACAAAGACTGTTTACATACTCAGTGCCTTTAGGACATCCGGATATTTTCTGAAGAACCCTTCCACACTTGACAGCTAAAACTCAGATTTATGCTGTTTGTGAACACAACATTGTACCTTAGTTGTTTCCCCAGTCCTGTGAACTGACACTATAAGCACAGCCTTTTCCAAAGACTGTTTAGTTTACAGTGTCTTGAGATTAGATTCAATTTATTACAGTCTTTGGTCTGAAGCAAAATACTTAGGTGGTTCTGATTCCTATGTCTTTTGCTTCAAACTACTGGGGACCCATTAATCAGAATTTAGGATAATTTTGAGCAAGATCTACTTCCTAACAGAGCTGTGTTCCAGTAGAGGCTGTGGGGTTCCTAAACCTAAAACAGAAGCGGCTTTGAGATTCAGTTCTTCTAATAATTCAGCATTTATAGGTTGCCATATTTGTGGTGATGGATCCAGCAATGTGTCAGCGGAAGGCACCGATGGTCATGGATTTTCAGTACTCACCCTACCTCTGAGCAGTCTTGGATTGCGAACCTGGATAATTCCTGGTGATTTGGGGTGATGCCTGAGGAAGGCAGAATCTGGGGGTGGAAGGAAGTTCAGCCAGGATGTGATGTGTCCACCCTCTAGAGCCTGATTTTTTAATACAAAGTTGCTACGCGTTTTGCCATGCAGGGTTCGTCAGTGGGAATCAGAACATTCACTTAATGCTGGAACTGTCCACCGGAATTAATTTTTTTATTTCCTGTGGACAGTTCCAGCACTTGGTGAATGTTCTGATTCCCCCTGACGAACCCTGCATGGCAAAACGCGTAGCGACTTTGTATAATAAAGCAGTAATCTGTCAACTGGCATTTTTTCCTTTTTGTTCTTTTGGCACATTGCTGGGTGCAGCCCAGGTTTTCTTTATCCTTCTTTCTTCATCCTCCAGAGCCACCATTTCCTCCAGGTAAATTAACCTCTGTAGCCTGAAGACCAGTTATAATTATAGGAAAACTCCAGGCCCTACCTGGAGGTTGGCAACTGTACAGCAGTCTCTTCTGACCTAGGGAAAGTCACAGTGCAACATGGAGTCATGTGACTCAGTAGGCTACATCAAGTGTGGGGAAGGAGGCAAAGGATCCAGCAGCCAGTAGCAGAAGGCAGTGACACTCACAAAAGGGGGGCACCTTAAACTGTCCCCCAAAAACAAAGCTTTTGGTATGTTTCCAAAAGATAAGTTCCCCTGAAGAAAGTGGCTGCTTAGGAGGGTGGACTCAATGGCATTATACCCTGCTGAGGTCCCTCCCCTCCCCAAACTCTTGGAGGGAGGATTTGGTAAGCTCCTATTGAAGTAGATCTTAGGCAAGCTCCATTCATGTGGGCTCCATACATCCCCCCTCCCCTGCCAGGCGATGCATCTGTCGGAGGAGCTGGGAGTACGGGTGAAAACACTGACATCCGTAAAGACTGGACTTCCCCCGGTGTCAAATAACTCTGGCTTGAAGATGGGTGAGAAGTTCTCATTGAGAACGGGGTGCTAATGACTGGGGAACGGGAAACAGATGTTGGTGTCTGAACCTGCATTTTAAATCCATAAGGCAACAGTAATGACATTGGATCAAACAACTTGTCTAATTGCAGCCATAGTGGGTAGAGTGAGAAGAGGCTTCTCTGCCTCCCATTTTGGATGGATCCAGGGTGAGCAATAGCAGCAAGAAATTATATGCCTCCTCTTGTGTCACCAGGTTCCATCCAAAACAGGACAGTGAAACCTGAGCGGCACAAGTGAAGGCATGCATTTTCTCTGCTGCTGGCAACCCAGCACCCTCTGAATCCTGCCTCAGAGCCTTCTGGGGCTGCAGGGAGGAGGGTATAAGAGTATCTCAGTAGTTTGAGCTGGCCCTGGT
The DNA here is from genome assembly GCF_001447785.1 of Gekko japonicus. NCBI lineage: Eukaryota > Metazoa > Chordata > Lepidosauria > Squamata > Gekkonidae > Gekko > Gekko japonicus. The sequence continues at coordinate 58,697 of NW_015162580.1, forward strand.
TTTCTACCATGTATTGGGATTTTGCGATATTGATTAAGTCCTAAACTTGGTTCTTGAACACCCAATTCATAGCCCTAATATCAGAGCACTGGGCACTTCATCCTTCAAGCTAGTGTCCTGGTAATAATGTTAAGTCACCATTCTAAGCCATGTAAGCAAGCTTACCCAATGCATATGTGCTAAATCTTGTTACCTCACTAGTTCAATGTGTCACAGCTGCCTGCATAAATTTGTAGCAAAATACAAATGCCACACAGATGTCTGTCTGCAGACAGATAGCAAATCTACTGTTTTACATCTAATAGAGACTAAGCAAGCATTTTTAAAGGTATCAGGAAACTAATTTCCTGCACCTCGTTCTCATTTTTTCCAGTCTTCTCTCCCCGCCCAGTATTCGTGTATTATTATGGTCATGTTGCACCTTCCTTTGTCTCCACATTATGTGGGTAGCATGGAGACATTCCATCTGTGTATCAATGATATGTTTAATCATCATTCTTTATACTCTCAGCCATAAGCAGCCATGGCATCTTATATCAGAAGCCAAAGCATCCATCTTTTACGGGTCACTGCTCTCTTAAAGTAAGCGGACCTTAAAACAGCAACATCCAGCACACACTGAGCAACGCTCAGACTGCAGGACTGCAATTGGCAAAGCATGCCATCTGCAGTGTTATTAGAGAGTTTAGATGATGGGGGGGGGGGACCTGCAGCCAAAGGGAACAAACATCTATGGAGCACTTTCTTCCCACTGCTATAATGACATTCCAAGCTTCAGGGACAGCCATTTGGTGTCATTCATGATTTTAAACAAGGGTCTCCTGACAAATTATTGCTAGTACTCCCCCTCTCCTTTCTTGCTAACTTGGATGTTTCCTTTGCTTCTAAATGAATCCACTGCATGTGCATTCTTCAGAAATATTACTCTTTCACTGTTTTGCTCTTAGGGGTTACTTTGCTGCTTATTCAATCATATGAGCAAATAGCTGGTGGATTGAGTAATGGGGCTGCCATACAGGCTACTAGTACTGGTATTCTTACATCACACCCCGTGGGCAGTCTACATTGGGATTAACAGGGAAATTTATCATGAGCTGATGGACTACTGCTAATTTGCACACTTAATTAGCATAATTGGACATTTCAGTGATCAGCAGTATGGGAATTGTGACAATTCTCTTTTTCTCCAGCTGGGTCTTCTAACAGACTTTCAAACAAAACAAAAAAAACCCTGTGATATTGCCAACTCCAAATGTTCAAAAATGAATGTGCAGGTCCTTTGATTTGCCTTCTGCTTTCTGAGCTTTCAGGATGCATTGCCATTACATTTCTATCCTCTTCAGTACAATGACAGAAGTGCCACAGTCATTTTAAAAAAGATAAGATTTTATTTCAGAGTAATAACCCATTCCTACATAGCATTGCCAGCCAGCTGTTTGGAGATCTGTTCTGTGCCTCAATAAGTACTGGTTAAATTGGAGATGCCAAGTCATAGTTTCATCCAGCCATTCCTTTCCCTGGAGTTCTCCTCCTTATAGCTGAGGGTACAGAAAGACCAGGGAAGACTGGCCCAGGAGACACTGAATGTTAAAGGCACAGAAAAAATACAAGATTATATTGATAGTGTGAGTCACATCAGCAAATACCCATTAGTCCAGGGGTATCAAACATGCAGCCCATGGGCCGGATCAGGACCTTGGAGGGTCCCAATCCAGCCCACAAAGCCCTAGCTGTTTCTGGCTTCCTTTTCTAGTTCTGCTGCTGCTGCCACATCACAGCTTGCTTTACCAGTCTCTCTCAATCACACAGGAGAGATAGATAGGCAAGCCTCTCCTGTGCGATTGAGAGAGTCTGGTAAAGAACTGGCTGAGGCTCCTCCCCCTCCTCCTCCCAGGGGAAGGGAAGGAACAGCCAGAGCTCGCTTCCTGACCAGGCTGTAAGAGACAAAGGGAAGCCTTTCTTTCTTTCTACTGCCTGAGGGAAGGAGGAAGAGCTTGATTTGCTGGGCTGCCTCGGTCGTATCAGAGAGATACCAACCACCTTTAAGACCAACAAAGTTTTCTTCAAGGTATAAATGGGCAATTTTCTCAGTGGAGGGTGGTAAGCAGTAGGGTACCACAGGGATCAGTACTCAGTCAGATGCTTTTTAACTTGTTCCTTAATGATTTGGAGTTGGGAGTAAGCAGTGAAGTGGCTACATTTGCAGATGACACAAAGTTGTTCAGTGTGGTAAAAAGTAGGGAGGATTGTGAGGCACTCCAAAGGGATCTGTCAAGGATGGGCGAGTGGGCAAATGGGGTTCAATGTGGCCAAGTGCAAAGTGATGCATATTGGAGCCAAAACCCCTAACTATAAATACATGTTGATGGGGTCCGAACTGGCATAGACTGACCAAGAGAGAGATCTTGGAGTCGTAGTAGATAATTCACTGAAAATGTCGAGACAGTGTGCTACTGCAATAAAAAAGGCCAACGCTATGCTGGGGATTATTAGGAAGGGAACTGAAAACAAATCAGCCAGTATCATAATGCCTCTGTATAAATTGATGGTGCGACCTCATTTGGAATACTGTGTGCAATTTTGGTCACCAGACATCAGAAAGGATATTATAGCTTCGGAAAAAGTGCAGAAAAGGGTAACTGGAATGATAAAAGGGTTGGAACACTTTCCCTATGAAGAAAGTTTAAGCGCTTGGGGCTCTTTAGCTTGGAGAAATGACGCCTGAGGGGTGACATAATAGAGGTTTACAAGATTATGCATGGGACAGAGCAGGTAAAGAAAGAAGTACTTTTCCCCCTTTCTCACAATACAAGAACTTGTGGGCACCCAATTAAATTGCTGAGCAGTCAGGTTAGAACAGATAAAAGGAAGTACTTCTTCCCCCAAAGAGTGATTAACACCTGGAATTTGCTGCCACAGGAGGTGGTGGCAGCTACAAACATGGACAGCTTCAAGAGGGAATTGGATAAACATATGGAGCAGAGATCCATCAAGTGGCTATTAGCCACAAGTTATAGATAGGAACTCTGGGGCAAGTGCTTGGGGGGGCAATAGTGGGAGAGCTTCTAATGTCCTGGCCCCACTGATGGACCTCTTGATGGCACCTGGTATTTTTGGCCACTGTGTGATCATAAGAACATAAGAGACGCCAATGTTGGATCAGGCCAAAGGCCCATCCAGTCCAACACTCTGTATCACACAGTGGCCAGAAATACCAGTGCCATCAGGAGGTCCACCAGCGGGGCCAGGACATTAGTACCCCTCCCACTGTTGACCCCCCAAGCACCAAAGAATCACTTGCCCCAGAGCATCACTTGCCCCAGATCCCCTATCTATACCTTTTGGCTAATAGCCACTGATGGACCTCTGCTCCATATGCTTATCTAAAGTGTGACAGAGTGTTGGACTGGGTGGGCCATTGGCCTGATCCAACATTGGCTTCTCTTATGTTCTTATGTTCTTAAGGTATGAGCTTTTGTGTGCCTTGCTACAGTATGTGTGTATTTTGTTGGTCTCTTTATGCCAGGGCTCTCCTGGGTGCAACTGGGTTCCCTCCCCCTTTTCACTGTATTCATGCCCTCATTATCCAGTCTTTCTCAGTAAGAAAGATATGCAATGCTCCCTCTGTGTAGTCTTGTGAGCAAAAATTCTACTTTGTGAGCTCCTGGCATTAAAGTTGTGAGTGAGCAATTTGGCTATTGCATAAATTAGTTTGCTCTAGAGCCATCCTTCCTGAGCTAAGACAAAACTATGAGAGTTGGAGGCTAAAAAATTGTGAGCTAGCTCACACTAACTCAGCTTAGAGGGAACACTAAAGCAGTGTGAACTATTTTAGAGGAGGAATAACAACAAGCCAGTGAGGTGGATTAAGCTGAGAGTGTGTGTCCAGACCAAGTTCACCCAGCACATTTCCTTTGTAGGAAGTTGTAGTTATTTCTCTGGGGAAGACAAATACATGTCCCTCAGTCTGTGTCAGGATGCCTTCTCATGTTCTTGACCAGCACATGAAGCAACCTATGTACAAAAGCTTGCAATGGCCAGCCATTTCATATTTTCCTCTGGGTCCTAGGCTCACAGCACTGAGCATGAGATTTCTGTAATGAATATTAATAAATCAAAAGTAGGTTTCCAGCATACATATACGCTACAGCACAGACATTTTGATGCAATAATTCAGAGCATCAGGTGTCAGTTATCAGAGAGTGTTAGACAAGATATTGCAAGAGTGCTAGTGTTTTAAGCATGTTTTATTTAAAGTTTTGAAAGGTTGTCTGTGTCCTTTATAAAGGTTATATCTCTGCTATCTGGCATTACATTTTATGACACACATGGTCAAGCCCAACAAGGTCTTATTTATGTCAGATCTGGCCCTCATAACAAATGATTTCAACACCCCTGCATTAGACCATGCACTCAAGGAAGAGGGCAGGAAACCACTTGACTGGTATATAACCCCTCCCCCACCTTCTTTTGTTATCTCATTCAGCACACATCTTTTCTACATTCCAATGCTACCAGCTACAGACAGGTTCTCTTAGTTCATATAGGGATACCAGCCTCCAGGTGGGACCTGGGGATCCCTTGGAAGTACAACTCTCCAGACTACAGAGATCAGTTCCCCTGGAAAAAATGGATGTTTTTGAGGATGGACTCCATGGCCTTGTATCCCACTGAGGTCCCTATCCTTCTAGCTCCAACCCCAAATCTCCAGGAGTTTCCCAACCTGGATATGGCAACGCTATGGGCATCGCCTGCCTGTAGCGAGAGTGGAATGGGACCTGGCAACCCTATTAGGGCTACCAAGCCATGGTGGGCGATCTGCACGTCTTCACAGGATCCCTGCCGCGAGGGACAGCGATACGCGTTGCACCGCCATCGCCAGGATGTGACGCTACGCAGCCCTAAACCCTATTTGCATGGAAATGACAAAGTCTAAAAATGATAGCTGGTTCCTAGTTGATCACAGATCTATTTTAATGTATAACCAAGCCATTATAATTATTATCATAGAATCACAGAGTTGGGAGGGGCCATACAGGCCATCTAGTCCAACCCCCTCCTCAATACAGGATCAGCCTAGAGCATCCCTATAGAATCTTGAAATCACAGATTCATATGCATTTGAACACTAAATGTAACACAGTTGAAACTGAGGAATGAGATCTCATGACCCTTAAGTAAATGACAAAGTCTCATTGGCCAAGTTTCCATGCATATGCTTGAGAATTAAATTCTGAACAGAGAACTCCCAGAAAACATCTGACTGAGGATTTTGTATCTTTGGATTAGTCCCTGAAATAATGTTTGTGAAACATATTCAAGAATTTTGTGCCCTGGTGTTTCTTATTAGTGTCTCTTTTTCATCTTGCTATACACTCATTGATTTCTCTAACTCATGTTTTGCCATCTTATTTATTATAGGACTTCCAAAGGAGCAGATGAGAGAATCTTGAGTAATGTCACACAGTGAGTGCTGAGACAACTTGGATGGAAAGAAATAAAAAATGGCTGTTCCAATTTGAACACGGTCTCTCTCACACAGAATCACAGTAGCCAGCAGCCATGTCAAAAAAAGGACGCAGCAAGGCTGAAAAGCCTGAGGCACTCATTATGTCCTTACAAGCTGCCAATGAAGATCTCAGGACCAAACTAACAGACATTCAAATTGAGCTTCATCAGGAGAAATCTAAGGTGAGTGAAGAATTGGCAGTAAGGGAGCAGATGATTTTAAAAGGGGATTGCAGGACAAATAATTAATGAACGATGCATTTCATCCCTTCTTCTGGTGTAGACAGACCATATCTATTCATGCAGTTTACTCCTAACTTACACCAGAGTAAATTTTTAAAAAGTGTTTGGCTTATTCTTTCTTTTTTTAAAAAAAAAACATTTTTATTGCTTTTCTAAACTACATACACACCTATAGGGTTTGGGGATGGGAACAAACTAAAACTATGAGTAGCAAGACATTGTTAATACAATTGTTTAAAGTAAGGACAATTCCCTATTGTCAAAATAGTAATACATGAGAGTTAATACAATAGTTACATAGAAGACTGAGCGAGTGTTCACAAACAAATTTGGTTAGAGTGTATGCTTCTTAGTTCAGGATTATTAGTTCCTGATAATTATCAGAACATTAGAGTTTCATTATTTTACTTATTTCCTTCCTCTATATTTCTTTTCAAAATCCTTTTTATTTTTAGGGGGCTTAGGAGCCGTAGCCCCTAGTTCTGCTTCAAAATCTAAGGATTCAGCCGATAAAGAGTTGGTAGAACTTTCCTCAGTTTTATCTTCTTTTTCTGCATCCTTGTTGTCCTCCAGTTTCTCAGATCCATCTTTATCTTGTTGTTGGTGCTCAAGAATTTTTTTTTCTTTGAAGACAGAGTCAATTGTTTTCTTTTTTGCCATTGAATTTGAAAGTAAGCCCTTCTGGGGTTAACCATCTGTGTGGGGTGTTGTGCTCCTGAAGAAACCATGCCAGGTCTCTGTACTATCTTCTTCTTTTTCTGGTCTCAAATGGAATGTCTTTTAAAATTTCAGTTTGTTCTCCTTGGATTTTCAAAACAGTTCCGTTTGTCACTTTCAGGATTAAGTCTCTTGTTGACCTTTTTGAGACTTTAACAAATATTTCCCCGGGCAGCTTATTTTTCTTTATATATTCTGGATATGTACAGTATACTATATCCATGTTGTTTTGTATCACTTCTGCTGTTAAGCCTACCACGGGGGGCAGTTCTTTGCTTAAAATCTCTTTCAGGTTTTCACCTTTCTGCTCAGAAATGTTCTGAAATCTCAGGATGCTGATTTTTCCATTTGGAGACATAGCAATTGGTGATTCTCAGAGATGTTATCCTTTTCCACCACCTCCAGTCTTTGTTCAAACATTTTGGACTTAAGATCAACTTTTTTCAGCTTCTTATTTATCTTCTCTGTTTTTGCTAAGGTATCTTGAAACTCCTTGTACATCAAATCCATTTTCTGGTTGAGAGTGATCATCTGGTCCACTAGAGGGTGCAGGGCTGCAGCAATCATTTTGGGAAAGTCTGTGGCTGTTTCCGGTTTGGTAACTGGAGACGATGAGCTGGTTGATCCTGTAAGTTTCGCTTTCGCAGCAGTCCCACTTTAAAACCACATTCAAGTCTTGGGTGGGGCGGAATCACCTGTTGCCAGCCTATTTGTGTTAAATTATGGCTAAACTCCATGTGCTATTGGAGTTCCATGACTGGAATTCCCATGTGTATTTAGCCCTAAAAAGTAGCTGGGGAGGAGGCAGTATGGATTTGGGATGTGATACTGGGGGGGAGGGCTGTCTCTCTCCCCCTGTAACATGTCCACAACTGAAAATGATCCCCAACACTGACTTAGTAAATCTTTCGTAGGGAAAAAAAGATAGGTACACATATTGTGTCAATCTTTCCCCCCTACTGGGGCTAAAAGCAGCCCTGGAGGTTTTGTGTATCTTGAAAAAAGTATGGGCAGCATTAACCCCTCTTCCTTCTCCAGCTCTGATCCACGTCTCCACCCCCATAGCTGGTTTTTAGTACACGGTAACATGTTAGGTGTTCCAGTCATAGATCACCAAAGTCAGATGTAGTTGGGTTCTCAGGCAATATTTACCACCTTTCTTTTTCACGGGCTGTCCCATGCCTTCCCTCCTGACTCTCTGGTGAGGCTGTAAGAGAGAGAGTTATTCTAGAGAGATCTGGGGGCACTCTGAGCCTGGGGACAAGGGGAATAGTCTGCATGTGGGGGCAGAAGGAGGTTTTTGATTGATTTTTAATTTTCAATGTTTTTTCAATATTTGTTTTATCAAATTGTTTTCATATCATCGTTACCTGCCTTGGTCCTGAGATGCTTGGGAGAAAGATGGGCACATCAGTATTTTAAATAAATAAATGCAACTGCAGTCCAGCAAAGAGACCCATCTGCAGACAATAGAGGGAATTATGCAGAACATGACATACCTTATGTGCGTCCTTCACTATTGGGGATAGTTCATTTGTCAGGTTCAGATAGGACAAGGGAAAGTCCGAGCAGAATGGATTTTGCAAAACCTGTGAACAAAGAAGAGGAGGTTCCAAACAATAATAAATAATAGGAGTGCCCTTTCTAAATTGGAAATGGTGGGCACTGTATGACCAACAGGCAGCAGCTCAAGGATTAATTACACATTACACTAACATATAAAATGCAATTTTATGAGAGTAAAGTTGCTCTGGAAAGGGAGTATTTAGAGTAGAGAAATGGTAGAAGGAGTGTTTAACCCTTTCTCCTGCTGCAGTTTGGGCTCTCCAAATTTCCCTCTCCCCAGGAGAGTTTTCCTGTGGAATTTAAAAACTGTGCTTGCAAGGCAAATTCTACATTCCCCTCTGCCAGCTCCATTCATCTCTAGGCCAGCAAAAACATGTTAACCAAAGTCAGTACAATAGCACCAGTCTCGATCTATTCTATGCCCATGAACAGGGATTGCAATAGCATTGCAATGCTCTGCATGAAACAAGCTCAGGATGAGACCTGTCGTTCAGATCCAATAGACTCTATTGACCATATTGTATTAGAGTGTCCTGTGTTTTCAGATTTAAGATCAAACTTGATTCTCTCATTACTTATAGCTGGCTTTGATTCCCTAGGTGAGATAATTTCTTGGTTATTAAGAGATGTAGAAAACCAAGTTACTGTACAGATGGCCAAATATGTGACAGCAGTTATATACCACAGCATATTTAAAGAGTCACCTACCTGGTTTGTTTTACCTGATTGTGTGCTCCTGTTCATGACAATGGTCAAAAGAGCAGTAATTGGATAACAGAATAGTACCATCTCATGGTGTGACGTTGCCCTAGTTGATTTTGGCCTAGTTCCTCTAATCCTGGCAGGAATTCTTCTTTGTGGTATGTCCATGGCAGCAAGGCTGGGAACAGAAGACCAACAGCACTATTCTGGACTCTCTCACTCTCTCTGGACTATCTCATTGCTTTGTTCAGATGGAATCCCTAGCTTCTCCCTTGGAAATGCTTCTATTCCTCTTCCAGTATGAAGTTTGAGCAAGGATTATCCCACTCCCCACCAGTGGCCAGGGAGGACCTGGCAACCCTCACTTATAACCTAGTTTATACATGATGCAGAATGAGATGAGAACCAAGTGGTAAAAGTGATTGTGAGATGTCTTGAGATGACAGACAGATAACATTTAGGATTCCCCACATAGGATAAATTCCCTACAAGAACAAATGGGAGTAGGTTGAGCTAGAATCAGTTTTTCTGTGTGTTTACTTGCAAGGATTTTTTAAAAATTATTTTACATTTGGAAAAGGTCCCTCCATTTGTGGTTTGAAGTCCATCCTACCACCCTAGGACCTGACCAGCTTATTTTGGTATGTGTGCAGGCCTGACCTGTATGAACTACAAAAAACCCACAAATGCTCTATTTTGTAATCATGTTTATTTCCATTGTAATGAGCAGTTTGGTCTGGTCTTGCTATTCTGAACTGCAGGCCAGCCACAACAGCAAGACCCTAAGGATCTTCATGGTGAGGGTTTTTCTTAATCTATCCAGCTAGCTGTAATTGACAACTTCGACTCTTTCACCAATAAGCATTGCTTGAGGTGCAACAAATCTAGGCTGCCACTAGATTCCAGAACTAAGCAGCAGTATTGTAGCTTTCATGAAGTCTTTCCTCATTAAAACCATTCTGGGCTGTCCATACATCATGGTTATGATTAATCTCAGAGGACAATCAACCCTGTTCTGTGGGAATCCGTTTCTTTAATTGTAGGAAAGCTGGGGTGAAAGAAAGGCTTTTCGATGGCATTATTATCTGACAGGCCAGTGTGTTCCAGAGGGTTCTTCCTTTCACCCTCCAGGGAGATTGATAGTAATTAATTTGTAGCATTTTATAACATGAGAAAAGAATTTTTGAATGAGGTGGAAACAATGTGGTGCTTGGCTGCATTCCTGTCCACAGGTTATATATGGGAAGCCTGTTTGAGTCAATGGGGCTTACCCATGTGTAGCTGTGAATAGAATTCCAGCTATTGTTTCCAATTCATTTGTTTAGCACTGTATTTATACAACCTTAAGGGACAGGGCCTCCCACTCCATCTTTGGTACTGATGATTTAGACTCAGACAAAATCAGCTGATCATTTTCCTTAAGAACCGTGGGCTGGTTGCCAAAGCCTGGAAGATAAGAGGGTTTGCCCTGACAATGGAGTTACCGGACTCCCGGCAACGCCACTGGATGCCGGGGGCTGTTTTGCCACCCCGGAGGAGACTGGGGCAGCAACAGTCACCATGACGCAACGCGTCGTGACGGGGGCAGGGGGCAGAGCTGGCCCTGTTAGACATCCGGGCTCTGCTCCCACCCAGGCAGTTGGAAGTCGTTCTCGCCCACCCTCCTGCCCCGTTCTTAGTGTAGGATACTGCTGGCCGCCTATTGGGGCCAGGTAGGAATTTTTCGCATCTACCCAGGATTGGCTGAAAGGGTGGAGGTGTTTTTGCCTACCTTGCACTGAGAGCAGCAGATTGAATAGCTGGTTGTGGTGGTCGACATCCAGGGGTCATTTCGTAGAAAAAGAGGTGCAGGGGCTCATTAGCATAACATATTAGCATAACTTATTTGCATATGCCACACCCCCTGACATCACCAGAAGTGTGTCAGAAGGCAACACCCACTGCTCAGGCTCCATTGGACTGTTTTGGATTGCTAGCTATTGGGGGGGGAGACGTGCAGATCTGTCTTGGCATAGGAGGAGGAGCTTGTACCTGAATAAAACTTGGTCTGTTTTTGACTGGGGGGGGGGGCTCTGCAACTTACCTGGCTGCTTTTTGCTCTGACTGAGGTCTGCTGGGAGCAGGGGGTGGGACTTATGGCCTGTGCCTGCCCCCTAGGCTCTTTACTGCCGGAGCTCTGCTCCTGTGTGCTCCTGCAGGAAATGACCCCTGTGGACATCTAAATATGTTGGTCACTTAGCAGGTTTGTGCGGGCAAGAAACCGGAACCAGTGAGCACCTTACGGCAATTTCCCGTTGGGGAACAGGGGGTCATCAGGAACTGCCTTTGGTCCAGGGTGGGGAATGGTGATCACCTCTGGAAACCTCTTAGGGCAAGGCTCCTCTCTGCAAGTTGTCAGGCTTCAGGGGTAGGTGCTCCTAGGTGGCAACCAGTTTGCTGGGTTGCCGGTCACAAGCCAGAGCACTGGCTCAAGACTGGAGCTGGGTGACCCTCCCGTTAAAAGGGCAAGGAGGTTGGTCAGGGAGTGACATCTGCCTTGCCTGTTCCGTGCTCGCTTACAAGGTCCCTTGCCACAATGTTATGTTAAATAGTTAATAAAGTGGCCCTTGTTTACTTCCAAACTGTTATCTTTCTCGTTATTCCGACTGGGGGGGCAATTGCCTCATCACCCTCTTTAGCTGTTTGTCTGTGTGGTGTATTGACACAGTTTCCCTGCAACTCAGGGCTGCCAGAAAGAAGGGGAGCTTGAGGGGAAAATACAATAGACCAGCAGGATCCTGGCAGCCACCTATCGGGATGCAGTTAGTGTGTAAATAGCCTATTGTTGGGAGTGGGTTATTTGGGGTGTGCCGTTTGATGGGATTATAAACAGGGCTTTGGCCCTGCTGAAGTTGTCTTATAGTTGAGCTAAATCACTGAATAAAGCATGAGCTGATCACTACTCATGTGTCGAACCCAGTATATTTCAGTCTGCATAATGTGGTTTACTGCAGCTATTTAGGCAGTATTGTTAACAAGAAAGAGCCAAAAATGTTTTTAAGGCAGGCAAGTGCTACACATAAGATGGTGCCATTTCAGGTTTTAGGAGGAGTGGGGTGAGGGAATGTTAAGGGAAATACAGCAAGATCTTCAGGATTTGCTTTGGTTTCCTTTGAAAAGAGAGAAAGAGAGTGCTCTTCGGTTTCATGACCTGCAACAAAGACTAGCTGATGGGGTCTTCTGATCTCTGTTAATAACACCTCTGTAGTCCACAAAACACTTTCAAAGCAAATATCACAGAGAGCAAAGAGCGGAAGAACGGCAGCCTCCCAGCCAAAGTGATTTGCTAAGGGTTTGCAGTGATAAAGCTGAGGGCAGCATCTCATGAGAGATAACTGCAATGGATGATTCACTGCTGTGGTCCCTTAGAGAAGAAGAAGAAGAAGGGAGAGAGAGAAACAATCGGATTTATACCCCGCCCTTCACTACCCAAAGGAGTCTCAGAGTGGCTTGCAATCTCCTTCCCCTTCCCCTTCCCACAACAGACGCCCTGTGAAGTAGGTGGGGCTGAGAGAGCGGTTTTGAGAACTGCTTGTGAAAGAACAGCTCTGAGAGAACTTGTGACTGACCCAAGGTCACACCATCAGCTGCACATGAAGGAGTGGGGAATCAAACCTGGTTCTCCCAGATTACAGTCCATGCTTCTAACCACTACACCAAATTGGCAATCCCAAACACGTCTGCTCAGAGGTCTGTTCAATGGGCCTTACTCAGAGGGAAGTGTTCTTAGCATGGTACTGCTGAATCTTTAATTTGTATAGCAATGACTACTAGAGTGCTAAAAATGCTAAAAATTATTATAACCAGTGGTTGTTTGGGGCTGGAGCGCAACGGAGCACCGCTCCGGGCACCCAGGAGTGGGCACAAATGGGAGTGGCGGCAAGCCCCACCCCCAGATCCCCGCCCCCAAGCTCCTTCTATCTAGAGTCGTGCCGCAGCAGAGGCGCAATCTCTCCATTGTATTCTATGGCCTCATAGAATACAGTGGAGAGATTGCGCTGCAGCAGCGGTGCAACTCCAGAGAGAAGGGGTTTAAAGTTAAAGCGCGATTTCTCCATTCTATTCTATGGAGAGCACTAGGGAGCATGTGTCAGTCGTCTTCTTGCCCTTGCCACCCAAAGGACTCCATGTGGCATGGGCCCTACCACCTCCGCAGAGCAGTTTGCCGCTCCACACACGAAAGACTAGGACAGGACACATGCGGACCTTGAGTAAGTTGAGAGTGGCGATGCTGCCATTGGAGCAGCAAGGCCACAGGGCAGTGGCCGGCCGCCGGTGGCGAAAGGATCCTGTTGCCCATGCCCCTGGGCCTCCAGCACCCACTCGCCTGTAGCCTGCTGCCCCTGCCCACCCGCCTCCAGGTCCCACATGGTTCCTGGCCCAGCTAAAGCACCCAGTGCCTTCTCGGGCCCCTGGGCTGCCCACCCGTCTCTCAGTCCTACATGATTCCAGCCTGGCTAAAGCACCCGGGCCCCTGCTGGGCCTCCCCGCCCGCCTGCCCACCCGTCTCCCAGTCCCACAGGTCTCGGTCCCAGCCCAGCAGGTCCCACTGAGGGTCTTTCCCAGCGCGGCTGAGTCACCGTGCTGGAAACCGAATGAAGCGGCTTCAGCTGCAGGTAAGATATGCAGAGCCAGATGGGGCTGAATGGACCTCCCACTTGCTTTCTTCTTAGCAGGAATAGTTACACACACACACACGTTTATTGGTTTGCTTGCCTAAGTTTGATTTATTTATTTAAAACATTTATTAGCAGCTTTCCTCCTTCGCAGAATTCAAGGCAGCTTACTCGTTATGTTTTTTGGATGAGATGGAGAGAGATGTGCTGGCCCCGTGGGTGAAATTTCTTGTGTGATCTGGTTACGGGGTTGATTTCTTTTATAAAATTTGTTGAGCTGCAATGAAGCTGTTGGTCAGATCGGGTTACACTTCCCATGCCAGCCATGCCATTTGCATCACCTATGGCAAGCCCCCATATATATTGACCTCCTTCATCGGAGTTATGGGGGGGGATCCAAAGCCAAGTTTGGAGCCAATTTTCTCTTCCACTTCGAAACCTGCACCCAAGCTGCCGGCAGCAGATCTGCCCAGTGACTACTGACACAATGCAGAGTCCCTCTTTCTGATTTGGAGAGAAATTTCCCCCTTGGCCAATCCCAGCTCTCGCCCCGCATTCCTCCCCGCCTGACTCACTCGAAAGCCGGTTGCAAGCCTGGCAACTGCAGAAATGGACTTTTGGCTGCAGAGGGAGGTTGTGGTGTTGGGAAGTGTGTATGGCTCAGTGGTAGAGAATGAGCTTTACATGCTGACGGTTTAAGGTTCAATGCTTGGTGTTTCCAGTTGGAAAGTCTGGGTAGATCTGAACCTGAGACCCTGGAGAGTTGGCTTTCAGTCAGAGTAGTGGTCTGGTTAGGTATAAAGTGGGCTCATATGTGGTGTTCTGATTTTAAGGTCTGCAGTTACTGTATTGTGTGGAGGGGGATCAAGACGGGTAGTTGTGTTAGTCTGTCTGTAGCAGTAGAAAAGAGTAAGAGTCCAGTAGCACCATAAAGACTAATAAAATCACGAAAGCTCATACCCTGCCACAAATTTTGTTAGTCTGGACTCTACTGGACTCTTGTTCTTTTCAACTGTGTTGTGTGGGGGGGTCCCACATGACTGATGTTTTACGGTGTCTGCATATACAACTCCGAGTTAACAAGGAGTTAGAATTGTTAGAAAGGGCAGGTAATTAGCAAAAATACAGAAGGAAAATTTATTATATATCTTAAAAGAAGAACATAAAAGAGACTTAAATTTCAGCATCACAATTAACAGGATTTTTCAAAATGCTGTGTGTTCTGTTTTTCTGTTTGAGAGAGAAAATCAGAGATTATATTACTTGTTCTCACAATTAAAAAAAAAAGAAATTAGCAATTTCAAATGTTGTGTTTTTCATTCTTCCTAAAATGCATTTATGTTTGAAAACTGGTGGATTCACAGGGAGGTGGCGCCAGAAGGTAGACTCGCCTAGTGTGCAAAAATAACTGGTACTGGCCCTGGGGGGAGGGGAAGCAAAGAGAGAAGGGGTTTAAAGATTAAACCCCTTCTCTCTGGAGTCGCGCTGCAGCTGGGGAAGGGAAGGGGAGGCTTTTGAAGATGCCTCCTCCCCCTTTTTGCTTCCCCTTCTGACATCACTTCCGGTGATGTCAGGGGGCGTGACATATGCTAATGAGCTACTATGCTAATAGCTTATTATGTATGCTAATGAGCTCCTGTAGCTCTTTTTCTATGAAATGACCCCTGATTATAACTAATTGGCATGGGTGCGAGCATAGTTCAAACCTGGCTTTTCACCTAGAAGAGACAAGTAGGATTTGTGTGGTCTCTGATTTAGGATTGCCAGACTCCAGGTGGGGCTTGGAGATCTCCTGGAATTACAACTGATCTCCAAACTACATATCAGTTCCCCCAGAGAAAATGCCAGTTCTTTGGGAGGGTGGACTGTATCACATCATGTCCTTGGCTGAACTCCCTCCCCTCCTCAAACCTCTGTGTCCCCAGGCTCTACCCCCAAATCTCCAGGAATGTCCCAACCTGGAATTGGCAACTCCACCATGACTGCAAAAGTGAGCAGGGGTAGAGTTTTCTATTTCAAAACCTAATCTGAGTGATTACATTGGCTCATATTCATCCCCTATTACCCTTGCCTCTTCCCTTGCAATCCCGTGTTACAAGAATTAAACTGCATGCTCCTGGGAGAAGGGGCTTGTCTCTTTTATGCTTACTGAACAGAAAAGTGAAGATTTACCAATTGCAGGGGGGGGGCATTCTTGTCATTTTAATAGAGGCTTAATGGGTTATTATTTACGAGGTGATGTTATTTACTTCCATGCCCAAACTTCAGCTGCCCATTTCCACACATTAAGCTTCTGTTAAAGGGACAGGACATTTTACTTCAGGCCTGTGGGCAACCCTAGAAAAGTGCCAGGTACATTCTTGGTACTATAATATGAATAATGACTTTTACTGCTCTTCCACAATAATTAAATGGAGCTGGAGAACAGTAATGAATAACCCCAAAAATCTGGTTGGGGCCAAATTTAGCTTATAATATGAGTAGGCAAGGCCAGTAGGACCATAGAAATAATGGCAAAATGGTGGAAATAAGTTTTATCTCTCATATATAATTCTGTTTTGGTCATGGACTCCCCTGAATATTCCAACACGCTTCCAAATCAGGTGACTCCGTGCTCTGTCATTCAGAGGGTCTCCCTATCCACTGGCTGTGTTGCCTGAGTCCTGCCTCCAACATTCTAAACAGTTTGCTGTTCCTCTCCCCCCCATAGCCAGTCAGAACACAGAGGTCATTTCCATATGTGGCCTGATTCGCCTTTGCCTCGGAACACAGAGGTCATTTGCATATGCAGCCTCATTGGCCTTTCCCTCTAACATTCTAAACAGTTTGCTGTTGCTGTTCTGGTAAAATGTGTTTTGAGGTAAATTACATTTCCCCTTAGTGCCTGTTGGGAGAAACCATTGTTGCCAATTTCCAGGTGAGGGCTGAAGATCACTCAGAATTACAACTGCTTTCCAGATGGCAGAGATCAGTTCCCCTGGAGAAAATGGTGGACTCTGTGTCCTTATATCCTGCTGAGATGGCCCCTGTATGACAGCCAATGTGACATAGCAGTCAGGGCTTCAGCTGTTGGTTTCTGGCTCAAAACCGCTTTAACCCGGAGTATTTTGTTACCAGGTCCCAAAGTGGTGTTTTCTCAGCTCTCTCGTTTAAAGCCGTATTTCCCCCCTGTGTGATCACTCCTCCGGTGTCAAGCCACTTAAACCCCCTCCCCGCTCGAAAGCTGCCCGAGGCTTCCGCTTTTCGCCCACCATTTTTTTTTTAGCATTGGCAGTGCGCCCATAAGCGGAGCTCTGCTACCGTGTTTTGAAACCCGACATTTAAACCGTCATTTGTTTTAGAGTTTAGATGAGTTCGGGATCTCATGGAGGCCATTTTTGGGTCAAACGTTTAAAGGGAAGTCTGTGCATGCACCATGGTAGTTTCGCCCCCTCCCATTCTACGGATGAGCACCTATGCGCATGTGCAAACTGAGGGGAAAAAATTAAAAACCCACCGACACACGCTCCTGCGCGTCGGTGGTGTAGACACCAGGGAGCGACGTAACTGCGCGGTGAGGCGGGATAAGAGAGGTAAGTGTGATCGCGATTATCCAGATCAAATATAATCCGGTCAGAACTGGAGCAGTTTAACCTGCTCTCAGCACGCCATCTGACCGCACCCCTGGACTCAAATCTAGCTGTATGTAAATGAAGCCCCATGATTAACCATTGGAAATCCTGCTTAGGTGCTCCTCTCCTCTTTCATCGGGCATTGCCTACATGTTCCCAATCCTTACAGCTGCAAAAGGCTACAATCTTGGGTTTTGTTTCACTTTTTCTTTTAAAAGGATTATTTATTAATATTGAAGAGATGTATATCCGGCCTTTCCTACAATCAAAGCAGTTGGTGTAGTGGTTAAGAGCGGCAGACTCTATCTGGGAGAACCGGGTTTGATTCCCCACTCCTCCTCATGCAGCCAGCTGAGTGGCCTTTGGTCAGTCACAGTTCTCTCAGAGCTGTTCTCTCATGAGCAGTTCTCTCAGAGCTCTCTCAGCCCCACCTACCTCACCAGCTGTCTGCTGTGAGGAGAGGAAGTGAAGGCAGTTGTAAGCTGCTGTGAGACTCTGAGTGAAGGGCAAGGTACAAATCCAATCTCTCCTCCTCCTCCTCCTCCTCTTCTTCTTCTTCCTGACTCAGTATAAGGCAGCTTCATGTGTTTATGTGTGACCATATATGGATAGTTTTGCTACACTGAAGTTTCATCAATATAAAAAATTATTATGGGTAAAGTGGCCTTGAGACTCTATTACAGACAGGTGGAAGTTTAAAAATTGACTTTAAATTCTCTTCCCCATAATCTTTGCATTTAATAGCGAAACTATTGTGGGGGGAGGGGGGAGGCCTGGTAACTAAAAGTTAAAAGGGATTTATCTAAATCTCTGGAAGATTAGGTCTTGTACCTATTGGTCTCAGGCATAATAACATCAATTTTTCTATAGCATACTGCTCTATTAAGCCAGAGATGGAGATGGCTACATCAGACTCTTATTCTTAAAAATATAAAAGCACATTTGCAGTACTTCCACCTGAAATAGGTTTACACTGACACCAAGACACCTGTAAAGCAAATAGCAAATCTTGTACAGACACATTGATTTATGCATCTGTGTGATGGCCGATAGAGGAAAGAAAGCTAAATTAACCAGACTGCCAGACCACCCAGTAAACAGTAAAGAGAATGGCACAACTGTTCTGAAGTCTTCTGAGAGCAGAAGTCAAATGCCATAATATCACTGTATTCTTCAAAAACAGCCTGCATAATGGAGGGAGAGTGACAGCTATGCTGCCATGATGGGGAGGGATCCATTCTCTTGATCTGTGGGCCAGATGCTGCTTCTTTCCTTTTGCTTCTGTAATGCTGTCTTATCAATGACCTTGCAGGTTGCCAGTGTAGTGTCTGGGATGCATGGAACCGTGGGAGCGCTTTCGGTTCCCAGCTGCGGCCTCTAACGGCCTGGGATCCTTTCTCCCACGCACGGGAGTCAGGCTAATTGGCCTATGGAAAGGGGGGGGTGTATACGAATACCCTATATCCCATTATGCTTGTAGGAACGTTGCCATTCTTAACAGTGACTTTGTTAATGCATCTATAGCTCTGCAATGAAGTATAACCTTTCTAATAAGCATGTACTCAGTTTTTGGCTGTGGAACCTGACAGAGAGGGGGTATCCTCTGTGAAGTCATGATGTTTAGCTTCCACTCTGTGAATCTCCATTTCCAAAATAAGGATTGCTGAAAGCTATACATTCCTTTTCAAAATAAGCCTGTATATTATCTTATTCTATGGTAAACTGACAAAGAAGTGGTATACAACGTGAGTCCAGTAGTATCTTCAAAGCACTGGTGTGTGTCAAATGTAATGATAAGTCAATGCTCATCATTACAGGAGCTAGTCTGGGGGATCTTTGGGTTCCCTCATTTTTACATGCAAATCAAAAACTGAACTCTTCAATTTTTGCTGTAAACTGTAATATGTCATTGTGTGTGCACCACAAACTATGGTTGGCTGTCTGCCTTCCAAAATTCAAATAGGAATTAAATAAGGCTTTAGTGGGACATCACAACAAACTGATAAGTGGGGGTATGCACAAATACAGCTTGCTGCTGTGCTTTCCCTCTCCCTTCTCACATAAGGGTAATAAAGGAATCCTAATTAAATTCTAAATCCAGTTACTTTTGATGTATGAATGTGCTCACTGGAGCTGGGTTTTTTGCTCCAAACTGGGATTCCAAACCATGATTGGTAGTCTAAGTTTAGAATCCCACTTGTATGAGGAAAACTAGATCCTGTTAACTTCTGCACCTGCATTCATATGTTATACCCTTCACCGTGCTCTGTAGAAGAAGGGGGTGGGCAGGAGGAGTGAGATGTGCACAGGAGCATGGTAGCATGCAGGGTTTGTGCATATTCTTGCTTAATGTCAGCTTGTGATGGTGTCTGAATGTAGCCCTAGAGTGAAGAATCCATGTTTGGAAGGAAGAGTGTGAAAAAGGTTTTTGGTTTACACCTATAGTTTGCCGTAAGGAGATTTTATAGACAAAACAAATCATCATATGTCATGGTGTGTAGAATAGCCAGGAGATCCCTAAGGATTATCTGGCAGCCTGAAGCTGTAATTCTTTTTGGAACCACTAGGCAGTAAGCTATGCTTATTTTTAGGCTGAGAGAAAGCTGTGATTTCCCCAAGGTCACCTAGCTGGCTTGAAGTGGAGGAGTAAGGAATCGATCCCATTTCTTCAGATTAGAGTCCACTTCTCTTAACCACTTAGCAAATAGTTTGCATGGCAAAAGTCCTTCATTCTTAAGTTTTGTACCAGTGGAGGGGGAACCCAGCCGTAACCTTGCCAATAATAAATGGAATCCAAATCTGTAGGCTGACCCAAAGCCTAACAGTCCACAACACTTAATTACTGCAGTTGTCGCTGAGTTCCTATTATATGTATGGAAGTTAAGGATTAGAGACTGTAATACTTAGATTTACCTTTTTCTCTCCTTTTTATTAATTTCAAATAGGTTCTGTTTGGTGGAGACTTTTAGTACGTGTATATGTTTTTTTAAATTGTACTACTATGCCATTAAAGGTCTCTCTCTCTCTCTCTCTCTCTCTCTCTCTCTCTCTCTCTCTCTCTCTCTCTCTCTCTCATATTTTCATTTAATGGCTACATTGAAAACAACAAATTTAACTCACAAAATGCAAAGAAATCCCACCTAACTTTACCTCTGTAATTGACAGTGAATAGAATTCAGGTATTTTCCAAAGTAAACTTGTACATTTTTGGTAAGATGTTTAGAGTTTGCCTTCTTAGCTAAGGCTAAGTTTTCAAACTTGCTCAAGTCTGAGGCACATTTGGGGACAAGTCTTAGTCTTCAACAACTACAAGTATCTTATTTGGTATGACAATTGCAAATTAGCACTGTAAAATCTGTGCAGCAGTAGCTTGAATAAGCACTCTATTCTTGTTGTGGATTTGTAACACCTAGCTCCTCTATCTTTTATTTTCTTGCTCCATAGGTAAATAGACTTGAAAGGGAGAAAACCCAAGAAACAAAGCGGATCCGGGAGCTGGAGCAGCGTAAGCAGACAGTGCAGATCACTGAACTGAAAGCAAAGCTCCACGAGGAGAAGATGAAGGAGTTACAGGCAGTGCGGGAAAATCTGATCAAACAGCATGAGCAGGAAATGGCACGGACAATGAAAATTAGAGACAGTGAAATCCAGAGGCTTAAATCGGCACTGTATGCCTTGCGGGAAGGGAGCAGTGACAAAGTACGGACAGCACTGACTATTGAGGCTCGTGAAGAGGCCAGGAAACAGTTTGACTCTGAGCGCCTTAAGCTTTTGCAGGAAATCACTGAACTGAAGTCTGCCAAGAAACAGGTGGACGAAGCTCTTAACAACATGATCCAGGCTGATAAGATCAAAGCTGGTGATCTTCGAAGTGAGCACCAGTCCCATCAGGAAGCTATCTCTAAGATCAAATGGGAGAGTGAAAGGGATATTCGCAGGCTGGTTAGTAACCTATTGGGATGACAAGTGGCTTGTAAAGGCACTGTGCATAATGTGTTATGAATATTTGGTTATCACATGGTACAAGCTAAAAAATGTAGTAGATGGGAAATCAAACTGGCATAGTTTGAGGTGCACCTGTCCTTTCCTGTCCATACACCAAAAACACATACATACCATGTTGATCAAAGTTGTTAGGAATACAGAGTTCTTCTTCTGCAGTTTGTCAGAACTGATTGGCAAAGTTAGCTAATCCTCCGGTATATATAATTCTATTTTGGTCATGGACTCCCCTGAACATTCCAACACGCTCCAAAATCAGTTCGCTCTCTGATCTGTCATTCAGAGGGTCTCCCTATCCACTGGCTGCTTTGTCTGAGTCCTGCCTCCAACATTCTAAACAGTTTGCTATTCCTCTCCCCCCCACAGCCAGGAAGAACACAGAGGTCATTTGCATATGTGGCCTGATTCGCCTTTGCCTCGGAAAACAGAGGTCGTTTGCATATGCGGCCTCACTGCCCTTTCCCTCTAACATTCTAAACAGTTTGCTGTTGATGTTCTGAGGTAAAATAAATTTCCCCTTAGTGTCTGTTGGGGGAAACCATGGTTGCAAATCTCCAGGTGAGGGCTGAAGATCACTCAGAATTATAACTGTTTTCCAGATGGCTGAGATCAGTTCCCCTGGAGAAAATGGTGGACTCTGTGTCCTTATATCCTGCTGAGATGGCCTCTGTATGTTAGCTAATGTAACATAGCAGTCAGGGCTTCAGCTATTAAAACTGATGTCCAGATGATCAAGATCAGTTCTCCTGGAGACAATGCTTTGGGCAGTGGATTCTATAGCATTATACCCTGCTGAGGTCCCTCCCCACCCCAAACCCTGCCCTCCCCAGGCTCTACCCCTCAAATCTACAGGTATGTTCCCACCCAGAGTTGGCAACCATGTAATCGGCTATGGTACCACTTTCCAGACCCTTGGAACCCAGAAAACATGGCACTGGAGGAGGTGCTTTTCTACCTTAGCTGTGATTGCATAGCCCCAAATTAACATAAGCCAACCTCCAGGCGGCACCTGGAGATCTCCAGCTATTAAAACTGATGTCCAGATGACCAAGATCAGTTCTCCTGGAGACAATGGCTGTTTTGGAGGAGGAGGAGGAGGAGGAGATTGGATTTATACCCCGCCCTTCACTACCCAAAGGTGTCTCAGAGCGGCTTACAAACTCCTTTCCCTTCCCCTCCCCACAACAGACACCCTGTGAGGTGGGTGGGGCTGAGAGAACTCTGACACAGTGCCAGAGCTTGTGACTGACCCAAGGTCACATCAGCAGGTGCAAGTGGAGGAGTGGGGAATCAAACCTGGTTCTCCCAGATTAGAGTCCACACACTTAACCACTACACCAAACTGGCTCTCTCAAGTGGATTCTATGACATTATACCCTACTGAGGTCCCTCCCCACCCCAAATCCTGCCATCCCCAGGCTCTACCCCTCAAATCTACAGGCGAATCAGGCCACATATGCAAATGACCTCTGTGTTCTGACTGGCTATGGGGGGAGAGGAAAAGCAAACTGTTTAGAATGTTGGAGGCAGGACTCAGGCAAAGCAGCCAGTGGATAGGGAGACCCTCTGAATGACAGATCAGAAAGCGAACTGATTTTGGAGAAACCATATGCAGCTGTACTAAGGGTGAAAACTTCGCCCAACCCAGAGTTGGCAACCTCAGCTATGGAACTACTTTCCAGACCCTTGGAACCCAGAAAACATGGCACAGGAGGAGGTGCTTTTCTACCTTAGCTGCCACTGCATAACACCCCCCTCCCCCTCAAAAAATAAGTCAGAGGTGGAGAGAACCATATCTGTTACCATGAGGCTGTCCTCCCATTCTACCCACTTGGGGCAGCAAAATGACTTGAGACAGCCCTGCCTTATAGCTAAGCAGAAGGAAAGAAACATGGCTTGCCTCCCTCCATTTTCCGCTTCTCTCTGCCGCCCCACCAGCCACAGTTGGGACACTCACCTGGAGCTAGATCTCGTTGTATTTCTTCCCACAACGGGCATTACTCCTAGTGATACATAATACCAATTAATGTTTCATGTTGTTAGGCATTATGAACAAACACAGTGACTGATTCACACAAGCCATTGTCGCTTCCATGTAGTTCATGCATTTGGGTTCACACCTTCCCATTGGGGAAAAGATCTGTGCAGCACTTGGGTTCACAACTGCCTGGGGGAAAGATGCTGTAAAACAAGAGGAGGTGTACTTAGAGACATTTCTGTTTATTACGGCAACTGGAAAAAGTATAGCCATGACCTGTAAGTGACTATATCTGTCCTTGTATCCTGTTTTTCCAGTACTTGCTAATATTTTAAGTATGAAGAGGAGAAGGTTGTGAAGCAGAAACAGGAGGCAGGTTATATGAACATTTGATCACACCATGGGAAACATCTTCCCTTTTCCACAACCTTTGCAAAACTGTTCATGGTGGGGCAGCTGTGGGAGGAACTCATTGCACAGACAGCCAAGTTTTTTTCACCCTTAATACAGCTGCATATGGTTTCTTTATTTATTTTACAAAATGTACATCCTGCCTTTCTGCCCACACAAGGGTCACCAAGGTGGCTAACAAATTAAAACATACAAGTAGTTGTCTACTTGGGGCAGAATGTGGATGGAGGAACGTGCCTGAATGCACAGCCCATTCAAACTCTTCCCGCAAAAAAAAAACCCCAACTTGCATGATGATTCTTTTAAAATCAACAGATACTTCTCCTGTGGCTCTACAAGAGGCTCAATGACAAACAGAGCTCTAGGAAGAAATAGCACAGCCAGTGCCAGCCTCTCACTTTGTGTGTGGGGTGTGCATGTGTACACATACTACAGAGTATACCAGGAAGGGGCACTGATGCAGACCCCAGGATTGACCTTGATAACTTGTGCGTAAATTAAAATTTTTGGAAGCGATATACAAAGCCAGATCTTTGAATCATGCTCTGAAAGCACATTAAATCAACCTGGCACCACTGTAAACAAGAGCAGCAACTTGCTCGTGTGCCTTATTTCACTTTTATTAAAGCAACTCTTGTTAAGTTTTCTGGAGATGCAGCATGTGGCAGAATCTGAATGGTGGTTTTGAATTCAGTATCTACATTATTACTATTTTGGACAAATTACTAATGTATTCCTTTTTCAAATTAAGTTAATATTTCTCCTCCCTGAGTATTTGGCCAGTCCAGCATTGCTGGATTGCTGGGTGACTGCTGTTATTTGGTTTATACTGGCCTTTGCGTTTTCAAGACTCACATTGAGAGAACTTGGTTTTAAGAACAGATTTAATTTAAACTTCTGGAACTTGTAAAAAGTTGCTGTCAACCAGTTGTAGCTGATATTGTTCCTGGGTTCTTCTGAAATGAGTTGACAGGGCTTTTTTCTGGGGGAACACACCAGAATGGTGTTCCGGAACCTCTTTGACAACGTGTTTAAAAGTTCATGAGTTTTCAGTATACAGATTGAAAACTTCATTTTCCTCTTGAAAGTTCTGGCACCTCTTTTTTTTTAAAAAAAGGGGGGGAGGGAGCCCCGGCTGTGCCTGAAATTTTAGGCAGGGATTATAGTAAATACTATAGACTAATTAAGACAAATTATAGGTTTGATTTTTTTCTGCCTTAGCAGAGTTTGATGAGGTCTCCTCTGAGCCAGCAAAAGTATGGACCATCACCAGCCTCATCTAGTATGAATCAATACAGGTGTAGATCAGCAGAGCTACACTGGATACTTGAGCAGAACATGCCAACTTGTGTGTTTAGTGTGCAAAACCTGGTGAACCTTGCCTAGTAAAAGTACTTGTTGGTTTTGATAGTCAAATATTAGAGTCACAAATTCTCTCTGTCCAGAAACAGTGGGTTGGATCCAACCCTTCCTTATTACAGTCCCCATCCCACATTACTTCTGTCCATGCAGGTCCCCCTAATCCCCAGAGTAGCCTTTCTGGCTGTTCAAAAGGGCCCCTTCCTTTCATAACAGCCGAAGAGCAGGTTGAATCAGCTCTAGCAATTTCTGTGATTAACTGATTAGCCTACATCATCCAGACTTAAGTATGCAGAAAACACCAGAATGTGTTCATTTAAAAAAATGGCTGAAATGAGTTACCTGTACCACACATTAAAATATTACCTGGTGGTCCATTCTATGTCCCCACCCACCCACCATGGGTACTGTTTATTTGTGTTGAGTTGTCAAAATTTCTTTTTGCCTAAACCTTTTCTCTGAACTGCTGTGTGATTGCCCTGAGCTGACCCATCCTATGAAATTTGTATGAACTACTAAGTTCTACAACCTCACTTATTCATTAGTAAGGTTTCCCTTGCTCAAAAGCTAGTAAAATCCGACTCTAGGGGGCAGTGCTCATCTTTGTTTCCAAGGCAAAGAGCCAGTGCTGTCCGAAGATGTTTCTGTGGTCATGTGGCCAGCATGACGAAACGCCGAAGCATACAGAATGCTGTTACCTTCCCACCAAAGCGGTACCTATTTATCTACTTGTGATTTCTTGCTTTCAAACTGCTAGGTTGGTTGGAGCTGGGGTCAGAGACAGAAGCTCACTCCATCATGTGGCACTAGGGTCTCGAACTGCCGAACTACAGACCTTCCAGTCTGCAGCTCAGTGTCTTAAGCTCTGAGCCACCACGGCCCCTTCACCTCACTTTGACTTTCCTTGTATAAATAGAGCAAAAGAATTTTGGTCTTATTCTGCTATCTTAATCACACGGGTAGGTAGGTGAACAGAGTATTGGCAAAGAATTAGAATGGGAGAAATAGTTTATTATGGATTGTTTACAGTTACATGAAACATTACAAGCAAAAAATGAAATGAAATATAGAAGGTACAAGGTGACAGGTGGTTTCCCATCAGCATGTTCCAAATGTGAAAGCAAGACCAAACCAGCATGCCACCAAAAGAAAAGCTTTTCTGAGCTTTAGCTCTTTCTTACCTATCTATATATTATTGATATTTGGCTTCACTTTGTGGCCCAGTATTTTATGACAAGTGCACATTCTATCAATGCAAGCTATATGATAGGGACAATTTTAACTGCTGATTTTCTGCCTGTCAGGGAACTCAGGATGTTTGCCATAAACAGAGAGCAACTTTAGGGGATGAATAAATAGGAAGGCAAATCTTAAACATAGATAAAAATCTGTGTTTGAATTTTAAGTAGTTTTTTAAAGGTGAAATGGGGTGTTCTGTGCTTCTGAGTTTTATGAAGTGGAAACTGCCTGAATGAATGAACAAAAAAGCAGGGTGTTCAGCTCATCAACAGTGTAAAGTTCATCCATTTGCTGCTGTGCTCATGAAAGAACATTGTCTTTATGTATCTTAATTCAGATGGATGAGATCAAAGCAAAAGACAGAATAATCTTTTCCTTGGAAAAAGAACTGGAGACCCAGACTGGATATGTTCAGAAGCTTCAGTTGCAGAAAGAGGCTTTGGATGAGCAACTCTTCTTAGTAAAGGAGGCTGAATGTAACATGAGCAGTCCCAAAAGAGAGATCCCAGGCAGAGCTGGAGATGGCTCCGAACACTGCAGCAGTCCTGTAAGAAGCATTTTCCATTTCATTACCAACACCAGGGCTTTGATAGGATCTGCTTAGATCACTTATTGCATCATTTTCCTGCTTTTACGAGGAAAGCATCCATCCGTGATATATAATCTGCACCCTCTTGTGGTAATTTTAATCCTACAAATTACTAAAGGTTGATTTTATACCTAAATCCAGGTGCTATCTCCAAAACCTTTTAAATTCCTACTGGCCATCCCGGTGCTCTGGCGTAAGTGGGAAATTTTTATGGAAAATCCTTTGTGGTGGTGTTTAGCTCCAGAAAATTGTCATGGTCAGTGTTCCCTCTAAGCTGAGTTAGTGTGAGCTAGCTCAGAGTTTCTTAGCCTCCGGCACACACATTTTTGTCTCAGCTCAGGAAGGTGGGCTCCAGAGCAAACTGATTCAAGCAGCAGCCAAATCGCTGGCTCACAACTTGAATGCCCGTAGCTCACAAAAGTAGAATTTCTGCTCACAAGACTCCACAGCTTAGAGGGAGCATTGGTCATGGTACCTTTAAAAACTTACAGCTGTGCTATGGAAGCATCTTTTTCCCACAACATGACTTTAACAGTTAAGTTTCCTGGGCAAGCACAAGTTTTCACCCATAAATTTGCATAAATTATCACCCAGCTGGGATCAGAGAGAATAATTTTGTATTACGACCAGTGTTCCCTCTAAGCTGAGTTAGTGTGAGCTAGCTCACAGTTTTTTAGCCTCCGGCTCACGCATTTTTCTCTTCGCTCAGGAAGGACGGCTCCAGAGCAAACTAATTTATGCAGTAGCCAGATCGCTTGCTCACAACTTTAATGCCAGTAACTCACAAAGTAGATGTTTTGCTCACAAGACTCCACAGCTTAGAGGGAACATTGATTACGACCTCATAATAGTCACCCCCACCCACAAGGGGTTGGATCCAGTTACTTCTTTCCACTATGAGAGGAGTCTTCCAACATCAGAAAAAGACTTCTCATGGAAGGAACTCACTGGGCTCAATCCCAGTCTTTAAACATTACATTCGCACTGTGGAATGAATCCACAGCAAAGTGAATCCCAAGGCTATAACATTTAAATGCCTCAATTCCAGAAAAAAATGTGATATATATTTTCACTTATATACAGCGCTTGTATGTAATGAATGCAACCTTTCTTTCACAGGATCTACGCAGAAACCAGAAGAGGATGGCAGAGCTCAACGCTACAATACGGAAACTCGAGGATAGGAACACACTGCTTGTAGATGAGCGGAATGAACTGGTGTGTGTCCTTAGCATTTGTAGAAAGGGGTCTGGGATGCTATGTGGCCATGAAGAGAAAGTCTTCATGAAGTAGAATGATTGAATTAAAAATCCCAGTGCCAATGGCTCATGTTTCATCCTCATTCTGGCATTGCTGGATTTAAAAGTTAAGGGCTATGAAGCAAGTCTACTTTTTCATTTTAGAAGAGGGTGGTGAATGTTCTACTACTGTTTTTCGTTTGAGCAAGACCCACACAATGTCAACAGTTTTTCTACTATCTTAATTAATGTGAACCTCATCCTCAGTAACTGGTCAGGCACATTTAGTCATAATATCAATTGCTCTTGTGTTTGGAAAAGTAGTGGCTGGTAGTACTTCTAACAGTGAGTATGGCAGCTCTGCTTTACCCCCTAGATCTTCTATTTCCTTAATTTATCCCCTCTCCTTCCCATATTTATAGTACTCTGCCAATCACAATGTAATTGCTACTGGATGATTCACATGGCTTCCCATTTCTCCTAGAAGGAAGGAAGAAGCAAAGTTCTCAGTTCACTACCCCCACAGCATGGGTTGGAAAGAGGGAGGAGAAGTGCATGCTTCTTGAAGTGCATGATTCTTGAAACAACAGTGAAAAGCTTATCTACTCCAGGCTTCAGTTAGTAGAAACTGGAGTGGAGATTATTCTCTCTTCCTTGCTATGGGATGCATGGTGAGGATGGTCATGAAACCTCCTTTCACTCCAAGGTAGATTCCATTTGTAGATTGCTTAACTTGCTCTCCTTTGTACTTAGATACATATTCACTTACTTTTGCTTGGATTGTCTTTCAAATGTTTTGAGGAGATTGCTGTAATGAAGGCTGGGAAAAGAGCATTCTTTTTAAGAGAGGTGAAAGTGTTTTGAGATAGGCATCACATAGTTTACCCACACATATACTTTGTTCCAGTGTTACCTCTGGTAAAATAAGTTTTGCAAACTTTTGAAATGATACAGAAACCTACAAACAAGAGGAAGAATTGTATGTGCTATAAACTGTTACGCCTATTTCAAATGTCCTCCAGTGCTCTTAAACAGCCATTCTCTCTCTCTCTCTCTCTCTCTCTCTCTCTCTCTCTCTCTCTCACACACACACACACACACACACACACACTCATGCATTACCACTCCACTT
>NW_015162580.1:88254-93370 GCF_001447785.1 Gekko japonicus
AATCTCTCTCTCTCTCATAAAGATTATTACCACATTGTCATCAGTTTCATAAAGAAACTCTACAGGCTTCCTTGGGTATCACTAAAGATGGGAAAACAAATGCAGAAGTGGACAAAGTGGATATTAATTATTATTAATTATTATTATTTCAGTTGAAACGTGTTCGGGAAGCAGAAAAACAATGCAAACCTCTCCTAGAAAGAAATAAGTGCCTGTCCAAGAGAAATGACGAACTCATGCAGTCATTGCAGCGCATGGAAGACAAGCTCAAAGCAGTCACCAAGGAAAATTTAGAAATGGTTTGTACTGAGCGGTGCTCATACATTTTCACACACGAGATTTCTGGAACTTCAGAACAGAAGGCAATTCCCAGCACATGACACAATCCTTCTTTCTTGGGTAAACATTTTTCCTGTTCATAACTGAGCATGAAGATTTCAAGGATTTGAAATCAAGAATTAAAATTAAGTCAATTTCATGCTGCCCTTTATACTTCACCGGCAGTCTTTAAGCAGCGTCTGAACAAACACTTGTCAGGGATGCTCTAGGCTGATCCTGCATGGAGCAGGGGGTTGGACTAGATGGCCTGTATGGCCTCTTCCAATCCTGTGATTCTATAACTTATGTAAAGGATCATATTTTGCAGGTTTTCATACTCAACAAGGCCCATTCTTGGGTGCTCTAGGATATTGCAGAATCACAGGTCTGGGCAGGTAACATCCCAGTGGTACACCACATGTATGAGATTACTGGGCCTGCTCATGTTTGAACCAACCCTCAATGTAGTCAGCTAAGGTTTATATGCTTTTCATTTGACTTTATCTCAGTTTTTTCATTGCTTTGATGCAAAGGGAAATTGTGCAGAAAGATTAGGATAAAATATAACATGCACAGATTTCCCCTATATCTCACCTGCTTGCCACAGCACTTAAAATGCGAAATAAAATTTGATTTGAATGTATTTGGAAAGATTCATTCAGTGACTCTCCATATATATATATTTCTGTATTTAAGGAATGTATATGCCACATCTCCAGACTCCTGCTTGAGGCAGTTATAAGTATAAACAATACCATAAAAACATAAGCCATTAAAACATTAAGTGAGATTAAATTCATTTCTATTATGCAATTCAGTCCAAACTGTATTGATTCTCCAGAGATTAAGGTTAGAAAAGTAATCTACTAACATAAATTAATTTTCTAGATTGACCAAAATAAAATAGGTTATACTAGAACATTGGCATTGAGAAAAATTACCGAGCACTTTTCTGGACATAGAAGAATATCCTCCATACATCTGCCACACATAATGACTTGAAATTTAAGGCAGAAGACAACGCCCTTTTTCAAGAAAAGGTCGTAACAATCCGAGTGAAGCAGAAATGTAGCCACTAAGTTCTTTTCCTTTTATTTGCATTGTTTCACAGAAAGAAAAAATGACAGCACATCCTCCTCTGAAAAAATTAAAATCTCTCAATGACCTGGATCAAGCTAATGAAGAACAAGAAACTGAATTTTTGAAGCTTCAGGTTATAGAACAACAGAACATAATTGATGAGTTGACACGGGTACGTTGTTGGCATAAGGAAAGCAAAGGGGGAGATAACAGAGGCCTTACCAAGCTACAAATGGCAGATGATTAATAAAACGGGAATAGGTCTGCTACTTTCATTTTGAACCCAAGAGTTGGCTTCCAGGATTGGGTCTGAGCATCTATTCTGAGATGCTAGAAATCTGACTGGTAGCCTACTTTGTCACTATCCTTTCTTAACTTTTGCCCACAGTTGCCCTAGTTGCATTGGTTTTATAAGGATTCCAGAACTTCGAAGGTAAGTTAGAAAACAAGTAAGGGACCAATAGTTAAAACTTCAATATAGAATAATTATAAGTTTTAAAAAATGTATTTAATGCAAAGACTTTTTAAAAAAACATACAAGGGCCAAATCAAGCCTCACAACATGATAAGGATTCCCCCTTGGGTTCACCTGCAAGCTCCAAAGCAAGTTGGCTGAGTGCAGCCAGCCCCAATTTGAATCCATGGTGGAAAATGTCTGCCTCTACCTTGTGCAAATCTGGGCTGCAATATGCATGTTTGATCTCCATGGACAAAGTTGTAATGAGGATTGGGCTCTAGTTAAAGCTCTTTTTCAAGGGTATACAAAAGAAACCTATAGCATCTTGAGAAATATGCTCCTTACCACTGAGCACTGACTTGTACTATGGATAGTGATTTCCTCTGGAGTGAAATGCAGTAGTTTACAGAAAGAGAAGAAATGTAGTATATATGGTATACTCTGATTCCCAGTAGCAGCTAGTTATCTAAATACCATAGTCACCTGAATTCACCGAAGCCAGGATTCCATATTACATGCCAACATCCCTGCTTCACTAAATTCTGCATACCTCTGGCAAAAACCAAATGAAGTTAAGTTATACTGAGTAAGTCATTTGATTCATCTATCTCACTGGTGTCTTGTCTGACTTTCAAAGACTTCCAGGGTCTCTAGTAGAGAGAGGGTCTTTCCTAATACCTGCTGTCTGAGAACCTTTAACTGGAGATGTCAGGGATTGAAACTGGGATCTTCTGAACACAAAGCAGGTAGTCTGCCACTGAACCACAGTCCTTCCTACTGCATTCCTTCATAAAACCATTTAAAAATTCCACAAATATGGGAACTTCCGGCAGACATTGATTAGAACGCTCGGACCAAACGCTGTCTCCACGTTGTTTCAAACTAAAAGAATTTAAAATGCCTACCATAAATAATAATAAAACTCCTAATCTTGAAGGCTGAGATGGGACGACCCGAGGGTCAAAAGAAGAAAATACACAGACCTCCACCAGCCGAGGAAAAAACGGAATTATCTAACGAAGACACCCCCCACACTGCTTGAATCAGAAGGAGGGGAGGCTCAGGCTCAGGGCATATTGTAGGCTATCCTTGACAAATTAGTTTAAATGTTATTCCTTCCTTTGTTGTGATGTTTTGTATAAACTTGTATTATGGGGATTAAAAGCAAAACAAAATATATATTTTTTAATTCCACAAATATTCAAACATCAATGGGCAGTGAAATCCTGAGGGCCACCAAGGCAGGTTTGGCTGGCTGTCAAATAAGGTTGTCAGACATAGGGAGGGGAAAACAAACTTGACCCAATGCCTGGAATCAAGAACCACAAGGATAAGAAAGAAGCCTGATGAAGGGCCAGTTATAAAAACCTATATGTTATATAACTGTCTTTCTAAAGCCCGGCCACCCCTTTCTGCGCTTCCCCTGAGTCTCGTGTGGTCCACTGCAGCCAGCACCGCATGTGCGCCTCCCGCCGCTTCGGCAGCTCCAATATGGCGGCGCCCTGTGGCTCCTCACAGCTCCCCACCACTGAAGATCCCCAAGATGGAGGTGCTGTTGCCCGGCTCGCCCGGGGAACTCAGCGACGGCAACCCCAGCCTCTCCAACCCTTCCACGCCCAGCGGCGCCTCCCTGCTTGGCCCCGCCGGCCCGGGTTCCGTTGCCGCGGCGACCTGGACATGGCTGTGGCTGGCTCGAGGGGAGGCTGTGGCAGCAGTGCCGGGGGGCGTGGCAGAGCCTCGCTGTCCGTCTCCTCGCCCAGCGGCACCGCCACGACGGCTGCCTGCCGGGGCATGTTGTGGATGCCGGCTGAGACCAACGCGCTGATCACCGTGTGGGGCAACGAGCGGCTGGTAGAGGCGCGCTACCAGCAGTTGGAGGGCGCCGGCACCGTCTTCAGCAGCAAGGCCCCCAGGCCAGCCATGTGCCAGCGCGTCTCCCGGGCCCTGGCGGAGCTGGGCTACGAGCGGACACAGTCATAACGGGAAAGATTTTCGGCTCTCATTTGGAGAGGCTTTGTAAGGTGAGCGGTGGCAGACACGGTTGGTGTTCCCGCCCTGTTGTGGCCGTTGAGGACGACGAGGTTCGGGGTTTCGGGAGCTTCCGAGGCCACCTTTCCGTCCTGAGACTTGTGGGGAGCTCGGCGCCAGTAGATTGCGAGGAAGGCAGAGAAAGGTATCAGGATGGTGGGAAGGGGCAAAGCTGGGCTCCCCTTCGGCGGGGGGGGAGCCTCCTCTGCACTAGAGTGAGGATGCACCGGCAAAAGCAAAGGAGCGTGCAGCATATCCATCCAGGCAGCCTTCCCCAAGGCAGCGAGACGCGCCATTGTACAAGTAAAGGTAAAAGTTCCCTTGCTCAAAAGCCAGTCGAATCCGACTTTAGGGTTGCAGGCATTTTTTCAGGGCTCGGGGAGGCAGGGTTTGGAGAGCAAAGGGGGAAATGTCGGGGTGGGGATGGGAGAAGGAGAGGGGAGGGGGAAGAAAGACACGGAAGAAGAGAAGAAAGCAGCATGTGGGTCTGTCTGAGGAGGCACCACTGAGAGAGAACAAAAGCGAGCGCGAGAGAGACAGAAGAGAGAGGCACTCGCGTGCGCACACACACACCCCAGCACCAGCAAAATATTAAATAAATAAATTGGGGGGGAGGGCTTGGCTGCTTAACCCGGATTCCACACGTGCCCTCTCGTTGGGGGTATAAGCCGCCTGCGTGCCTATGTGCACGCGCGGGTGTGTGTGTGTGTAGCGCCTCGTGCGTGCCTTTCGTGTGGGCGTCTGGGTACCCAGGCTAAGCGGCTGGCTCTCCAGTCAAGGTGTGGATGTGTGCGGAACTCCCTCAGTTCGCTGGGA
The DNA here is from genome assembly GCF_001447785.1 of Gekko japonicus. Lineage (NCBI taxonomy): Eukaryota > Metazoa > Chordata > Lepidosauria > Squamata > Gekkonidae > Gekko > Gekko japonicus. The sequence continues at coordinate 92,954 of NW_015162580.1, forward strand.
ACATTTCAGTTTGTGGAAGGGGCGCCTTCTGCCTCCACTTCCATAGGGCTCTGTCTGGCACAGGAGATCGCACACCTTCTGAGTAAAAGGCGATTATTTAAAGGGTGTCCCTCTCTCTCTGGCCATTTTCTTGTCAGGGAGGGTCCTCTCTGCATGAAATATTACTTCTGAGTCATTGCCAGTAAGGGTAAATTATTTTTGTATAATTAATGTGAAAAGGTAGAGGAAGGTCACACTTGGATGGAATCTAGCATGTGCTTTCTCCCTCAGCTCATTATGATTGCTGACAGAAGAGATCACTTGTGTATTAGCTGGAGTGCTGCAAGAGGAACACATCCATGGTGTTAGGGGGCTTCTCTCCAGCATCTTCTAGCAGCTGATCCGATCATTTGGTAGAAAGAAGTTGGTTTCTCCCAA
>NW_015162580.1:94731-96220 GCF_001447785.1 Gekko japonicus
TGTTATCCTGTCAAACCTAAACTAAACTTAAGAACATAAGAGAATCCATGTTGTATCAAGCCAGTGACCCATCCAGTCTAACACTGTATCACACAGTTGCTAACAAAGGAGCATCCCGGGATGTGATATCAGACCGAAAGGGCCAAACAAAAAACAGTCATCAAGAGGTTCCGGTGATGCCAGGGGGTGTGGCCTTATGACACACTTCCGGTGATGCCAGGGGGTGTGGCCTTATGACACACTTCCAGTGATGCCAGGGGGTGTGGCATATGCTAATGAGTTATGCTAATGATTCCGGTGATGCCAGGGGAAAAACAGTCATCAAGAGGTTCCGGTGATGCCAGGGGGTGTGGCCTTATGACACACTTCCGGTGATGCCAGGGGGTGTGGCCTTATGACACACTTCCAGTGATGCCAGGGGGTGTGGCATATGCTAATGAGTTATGCTAATGAGCTCCGGCAGCTCTTTTTCTACAAAAAGATCCCTGATAATAAGTATACACGAGGTTTTTAATATTGGCCCTTCATCAGACTTCTTTCTTACCCTTGTGGTTCTTGATGTCAACTAGGGTTGCCAGGTCCTACCTTTCTGCCAGCATGGGGATTGATGGGCCTTTCCTGGTGCTTCTGCTCCATGTGTGAAGCACACACGGCGTGAAGTGATGTCATTGTGTCACCAATGTTGCATGGCAAACATTGTTGGCAAAACTCTATGGTTTGAGCTCAATTTACCATAGAGTTTTGCCCAAAAACTAGAGCATCACTGTGCGATGTCAACAGCACAATGACATCACTTCGGGGTGATGTCATTGCACCATGTTTTGGAGCATTTGCAGGTGGGGAGGATCCCACAAAAGTAGGGTAACCCCAGCCCAGACCAGGGGGCTGGCTGCCCTACTGTCAATGTGACAGCAGTGCCAGTAGTCTGTTCCCTAAGAGGAAACTGCACAGGCTGGGGGCCATGCAAATGCCCCTGTATTGGGTCTCCATGGGCTGTGACCATGTCAGCATCCCAAGCAACCGTGCCATCACGCCCACAAGATATCACAAGGTGCAATGGTGCAGCTGTCACAGAAGAGGGGAACCAACCACAGGCTGGTAGCCTTGGGGAGAGAGCCCCAGTGACATGTGAGGGGAGGGGCAAGGAAGCACCAGATGACAGGTTCCATGGGGGGCATTAACTAATTAACTCTGCCTGACTAGGAGTGTTCATGTGGCCTAGCCTGTTTTTCCCCTGGGGTGAACCCACTCCATTGTGGCATCGTATGTCTTCTTGAAATGTTGGTATTAGTAAGTTCACAATAATTTGATTGTGTATTCATATTTATGTAGTGTAGGCTCACTGGCCCATGAACACCATCCTCTGGGGGTCTGGGCCCATGTTTTAGGGCTTCTGGCAGGGCTGTGCTGATCTTTCTTTCTTTCTTTCTTTCTTTCTTTCTTTCTTTCTTTCTTTCTTTCTTTCTTTCTTTCTTTCTTTCTTTCTTTC
>NW_015162580.1:96506-97411 GCF_001447785.1 Gekko japonicus
ATATTATTATCAAAGACACAATTCAGGGGTCTACGACACAATGATGGCGGACGCCTTTCCCAGCTCTCTGGGGAGGAGTACCGCACAGCAGCGGGGGGGGAGGTGCCGCTGGTTCAGCACCCCCATGGGAGTTCAGGGTTTTGAGGGTGAGCCTCTTTTCCTGCTAACGGCAGGGAGATGGAGGCTCCCCTCCACCCTCACGGTCCCTCTCGCTGACTGCGTCCTCTTAGCGAGGCCACAAGCTGTGTCTACCCAATCAAGTGCAGGAGATCTAGTGGAGGAGCGATTAAGAGCGTGGTCAAGATAAAGAGCAACAATGAACTGTGAGTGAAGGAGTTAACTGTGAGTGAGAATGAGTGATTTGTCTTCAGAAGAGAAAATCCCCTCCCCCTCAAAGGAAAAACTTTCTGAGCGATAATGTGCTGAGAGAGGGACGCCTCTCAATGCATTTACATAAACAAGGAGGGGGAGGGAGAGAGAAACGATTGTAAATGGATACTTGAAGAGAAATCCCCCCCCCCGAAACCCCTTAAGCGATTGGAGGGGGGGGCCTCTTTGACGCGTTTACATAAACGAAAGAGGGGAGGGGGGGAGAGAGAGAGACAGTTGTAAACGGATACTTCTGAAAGACTTTATTTGCAAGCGTGTAAGCCTGTTGTGGGAGATTTCCATGAGCTTTTAAGAGCGTATGCCATTTGCAGAGCCAGGAAGAAAGAGACTTTATTGAAAATAAAATGTTGAAATGGCAGATACTCTTAAAAAGATGGCGAAAACTCCGAAGAGAAGAAGGGATGTTGACGTCACTGCACTAGTAGCAGAAGCCATCAAGCCGATCTTGGAGCAACTTGTTGGTATTAACCAGCAGCTTGCCAAGATAAATCAACAATTTGTGTCTCGGCAGCTCC
>NW_015162580.1:97623-98918 GCF_001447785.1 Gekko japonicus
TAGCGGTTCTATTCCTTTGGATGGAAGAAGATTGGGCTGCAGTGAACGTCTAAGAAGCTATCAAGAATTTAGAGAGTTTTAGTATAGATGTAAAGGCGAAAGGACTTTGCAAATTGCCTTTATGAAGCGAGCTGGAGGAGATGCTCAGGAAATCTTCTCATAGCAAGTAACAATCTAACATATAAGCTTAGAAAGACAATACCTCACAAAGTATATTGTTTATTAACAGCCTTTTTTTTTACTAACAGCATTTTAACAGGGAATGATCTCCTAACTTTGGGTTTTTAGCTTAGTGTGGGTTATCTTTTCTTTCTCCCTAAGTGTAGTCCCCCATCTCTATTTTTTCTTGGTAGTTTATGTAGTATTATAAAAAAATAAAAAATCCCCTCCGAGGGCTTAATTTTTTTTAAAAAAGACACAATTCAGAGTCCTTCAATCTTCACTTTTTCTTATCTTGTCTCTTCCGCAGTTTGTAAGGACTTTTAGGCGCCACTGCCCCCTTCTCAGACAGAGAGTCCTCTCCAGAAAACCCTGAGTCCAGCTCGCCACTGGACTTACTGTCCTTTTTTTCTTTATCCACCTCCTCTGGCTCACCCTGCTGGATTCTCAAAAAGTCCCGAGCTTTGGAAACAGAGTCCATCTTTTCTTTCTTATTCTTAAGTTTGAAGGTTACGCCCTCTGGATATAACCACCTGTAGCTGATTGCATTGGTTTGAAGAAAAAGAATTAAATCTTTGTATTTCTTTCTCCATTGTCTTATTTCAATTGGGATATCTTTCAGTATTTGAATGGTACTGTCCCCAATTTTCAAGGGTGTCCCCGCTGTCACTCTTAGGATACAATCCCTCACGTGTCTCTTCAAGAATCTCATTACAATTTCCCCAGGCAGATTATTCTTCTTTATGTATGTGGAGTAGGCCCTGTAGATCACATCCATTTCGCTCATAAGACAGTCCGCCTTCAAATCTGTCACTGGGGCCAATGCTTCGCTCATCGTTTGCTTCAGATTCTCTCCTTTAAACTCTGGGACACCTTGGAAGCGAAGAACCAGATTTGCCTTCTCCATTTGTAATGGTAGAATAAATAATAATCTTTCGATTTATTGATCGCTCAATCCTTGCAGAGCTGCCGGCTCTGAGCGATTTACAGTTACTCATGAATTCACACGGGACTAACAATGATAGGGGTAAGGGAGGACAACATATATCTTTTTAATTCGCACACATTTTCACAGTCGATGGGGAGTTTGGTCAGCTGTAAGCTTCAGACGTGTTCCGGCAGAATTCTCACTCGGC
>NW_015162580.1:99216-100481 GCF_001447785.1 Gekko japonicus
ATTTTTGCACCTTTTTCTTCACCCTTTGAGCAGTGGCGTCAACCTCTTTCACTTTCTCAGCTGTTTGTTCCGTGATTTTTAAAGTCTCGCTGATTTGTGTCTGCTGTGTAGTGATACATTCATTCATTTTTGACAGCTGCTCCTTGAGGTTATTCATCTGCTCCAGCAGATGGGGCGCAGGGACTCTGCCATAGTTTTAGCCAACTCGGTGGTTCCTTCCGGTCATGGGCTCTCTGCTAGTTTCATTTTTAAAAGTTTCTCCTTCTCCATCCTCTTCCCCAGCATCTTTATCGGTTGTTTACTTTCGCCAAACTTTTTAAAGTCTCTGAATATGCGCTCACACGCTCATACGCGCCTTGGTAAGTCTTTCCAACAATTTTTAGCGCTGCTTCTTCTGCTCCCCCCCTGCTCTCGCTTAGAAGTTTATGTGCATGGGAGGGGCCCCTCCCCCCGCTCACTTTACTCTCTGGTCCATGGGGTCATGAAGCTTTCATTTAGCTTAGTAAAAACCGCTGTATTCCAACTCATGTTCATATTTGGTCATCTGACCTCGCTTTGCCTTCGGTTTTAACTGCTCGATCTCCCATGCGTGTCCCAGTCAGCACCACTAATTCCATACGGACACTTGGCAGAGGGACCATGGGGATGAAGAAGCGCCTCAATTTCCCAGCATCATGCTGGCAAAGAGGCAACCTCTCGAGAGTCCCCTGGCCAGGAGCCTTTCACCAGGCTCCTGGGGGGGTGCGATGCCTCGCCCCCCCTCCTTTCTGCCGGTGTGCAGCTTCACCCCCGGGAGGTCCAGGAGGTGCGACTGCTCAATGCGCCGCCATAGACTGGAAGCGGCTGTGCTGATCTTTCCACTAACGTGGATGGTTCCATATGTGAGCTGCTTGGCATCATATGAACAGATCGCTGTACAGGTCCTGTCTGAGGAGGAAACATGTCAACATGGTATGAGATGCTAAGTCCCATGGTCATAGAGCTGTCCAACATAATGCTGTGCTGCACAGCTTGACATCTGGCTTGGCTGCACACAGAACGGGTTTTATATTGGCTGCTGGGAACTGGCACTGGCCGTGGAATGGGAGCAAGGGTTTGGGTGAGGGACTATGGGTGTGGGCTGTGGTGCCTGTCAGCATCCTGTGGTTCAGCACTGGGGACTTTGCAAGTGGTGTGTGTGTGGGTCACTCTTTCTGGTCCCCACTGGTGCTTGTGGGCTATGTCACAGGGGTTTGTTTTTTTGCAGGTGTAACTCTGGTTTGTTG
>NW_015162580.1:100522-126396 GCF_001447785.1 Gekko japonicus
TGAGACTCTCCCAGGCCAACTACCATCCATGCTGGCAAAGGGACTTGTATTCTCAGCTCTCTGGAGCTTGGCAATGGCACAGTGGTGCTGGGATGATCCTCTGGCATATCTCCAGGTTACACTGGTGTATCTCAGAGATATGTCGTCATAGTGGCTAGTCTGCTCCCTGAGCACTTCTGTTCCCCCAGTTTCACTGACAGAAATACCAGTCATAAAAAATATCCTTAAAAGCCCCTTGAAGCAGGAGCAGGTGCTTGCTGGCAAAGTTTAAATATACAAAGAAGTGGAGCACTGGCTGTTTAGAGAAAAATAAGTTGGTTTATTTAAAAAGAACAAACTATTATAGAACATAGAAGAGGGAGAGCCTTAACTGTCTGACCTAACTGCTAAAGGAGGGACAAGAAGAAGGAAGCTCTGCAAGAGCAGGAAGTCTCCAGAAGAGCCAATCAAGAGACAGCAAGGACATAATTTGAAATTATGGGCAGTCCCTAATCTAGCTCTGCTAACTACCAGTCCTGCATATTCCAACCTGGAGAGTGATATTCAGGTTTTCTTCATAAGGCTGCACTATAGACCTTGCATATTCCAACTGTGCTGACTACCGTAGTTCTAGCAGAACAGCATATTCTACAATTTGAGAGCAACACCCAAGAAAGCTCTGCTATGTCCCCTTCCAGCCAATAGTGATGGGTGTTTAGGGAGAGTGCAGTACTGGGTTTATGGTCAGTTTCTATATGCAAACTAGAAAGAACTTCAGCTTGTGTAAAAGTAGTCAGATATGAAGATATGAGCTGTTGCTGAAGATGAAATAAGGCTCATTGTAATTCTTTAGCCAATGAATCAATCGTTCTATATAGTTATAATAAAAAGTAAACATCTGGGAATAAATAAACACATCCTTTTACACTGCAAATTAAAAATAGTTTAGATATTTGCTTTCAGTGTTGATATTTGAAAATGTTTTATTGTGCCTTGAATTTCTTCTACAGGACAGAGAGAAACTTATTCGGCGCAGGAAGCATAAAAGAAAGCCAATTAAGGTAATTGAAATATCAGGTGTTTTACATGTCCCATTCAAAAAAGCTGCATTTCAATTCACCCTCTTAATCTCAAATCTAATTGAAATCATCATTGTTAGCATCCAGTGTTCCAATAAATTCAGTGGAGAAGGTACTAGTCTTTGTGTAACAGAAGTTATGTAACAAAAACACTGCATTTGTCCAAATGGCAATTATATTTAGGAAGCCGCTCCCAGCTACAGAATTATGGAGCCAAATAAAACCGGTAGTAACTGCGAACCTACTACTGTTTCCCAGCATGGTACATTTCTGGCGTTTATGATTACGGGGGAGGGGGAGATGCAAAATAGAAGTCACTTGACTGCATGCATACCATATGTTTTCCATCCTGTGATGCTGCATTCCTGATGTAGAGAAAATAATACAGTATAATATGAGTGCATCTTAAATTCTCATTGATCAGTCAGTCTGCCTGTTTCAATTTGTTTGCCAAGTATAATATGCTGAAATCGGGACTTTGATATCCAAACCCGCTGATTAAGTGACTCTGTCGTCTTAGGGATGAGTCATGTTTTTCTTTGATGTTTTAATTCAATTATAAAGTCTGAAGACACTGAAGTATTTAAAAACTGAGGATGAATGGCATATTTTGTATGTAAAAGCCATTATAATTGAGATTGGAAGATAGGCGATTGGAACACCAGTGCTCACGTGTACTGATCTTCCTGGATCACTCCACTACAACTGTACAGTAGCCCATGAACCCGTATTCATCAACCGCTGCCACTATTATGACACAGTGGGGAGCAAGAAGAGAATCCACCATTAATCCCACTTTGTCCATTGTATATGCCCTTGCACAGCAGTCGTGCCAGATTACTGCTTGGATTCTGTAGTTAACTGCACCTCTGAATATAGTCCAAATGTACAACCGGCCAACCAGACTGTGCCTAGGTACTCTAATATATAGCATAATGGTGGGAGTTGTATTCATGACTAAATATTACTTATGAAAAGTGGATAATGCCACATTTTTTCTTGCCCTCCCCCTTTCTTTAGAGACATATATTAGACACAGTTTATGGAGGTGATGATGACTCCATGGACTCTGAAACCTCATCCATGGCTTCATTCAGGACAGACAGAACACCAGCAACTCCAGATGAAGACCTGGATGAAGTAAGATCTTGCACTTGGGTTAGGCAGTGGTATACTGGGACCTTAACAGCTTAATAGGTCTTCATAGGAGGAGAAGCTTATGTGAAACAGAATGCCTCTTTCTTTCTCTGAGGATACTGTGGAAGAGTACCATGACAGAGAATTTGTAGTAAATTTTGATTAATTTCACCACAAAAGCTACGTGTTGTAAACTCTAGCCTTGTGTAGTATTTTGTTTTCATGGGAGAGGGGGGCAGATTCCTGGTATTTTAAAGATATGAACATCACCCTTTCATCAGATGAGTCATCCAGACAACCCAGGTTAAAAAGAGTTTGATATTGCTTAACTCTCAAAATCAAGAGGCTTGGTCAAAAATTAAGGGAAAAATACATTGGGAACTCTCTTTTATCAGAAGCCTTTCTTCTGATCTTAGATATACTATCATCATATGGTTTAAAAGAACAACTGAGTGTATTTAATTCAAATAAACAAATTATAACATGAGTTACAAGAATATGCCTTGTTGGCTGTTTCTATCTCAATAAAGCCGAAGTCCTGCGGCATGCGTGACCGAGACCTGGGTGTGGGAGGGCGAGACAGTAGCTCTCACCCAACTTGCCCCACCGGGGTTCTTGGTCCTCCATCAATCACGGACTAGGGGGAGGGAGGTGTGGCTCTATTCATTCGGGAGGCTTACTCCTTCAGGGCACTCCCACAGGTAGAGATCACAGGCGTAGAGTGTGTCAGTGCGATGCTGGAGGCTGAGGAGAGTTTGGCTATTTGGTTGGTGTACCGACCACCTAACACGCCGGCCAATAGTCTGCCATCCCTGCTGGAGGCCGTATCAGGCTGGGCGCTAGAGCACCCTAGGCTGATTGTCTTGGGTAACTTCAGCATCCATGCTGAGGACGCAACCTCCAGCCGGGCTGTGGATCTAGTGTCATCCATGGCAGCACTGGCAGCCCTGGCAGTGCCATGGTCAGACCACCATGCCCTGAGGGCCCGTCTGAATGTTCCACCCCTACCCTGTTTAAGTGGCGAGCTGATTTTGGCTCGCCCGTGAAGTCAAATGGACCCAATGCGGTTCCAGATAGCTCTGCAGGATCCGAGGCCCCCTGGTGGCCTGTTAGATGAGCTGGTGGAGGATTGGAACTGCCGACTCTCCTCAGCCATCGACAAGATCGCTTCCAGGCACCCTCTCCACACTCGTGATAGGCAAGCACCCTGGTATACCCAGGAGTTGCAACAGCTGAAGCGAGACCTGAGACAGCTAGCGAGACGGTGGTGCCGTGCTTGCGACAAAGTGTCAAGAACATCCTATAGGACATTTATGAGATCCTATGAGATGGCAGTCAAGGCCGAAAAGAGAGATTTCTATGCAACCTCGATTGCATCTGCTAGCTCACGCCCAGCCCAATTATTTAGTGTAATTCGGTCTTTGACAGCTCTGCCTCAAGGCAGGCAAAATGCTAGGGAATTGGACTTAGGCTGTGAGGCATTTGCGAGCTATTTCACAGATAAAGTCTTGGCTCTCCGCCGCGACCTCCCTGCCACAATTGAAACGTTAGGGAACTTGAGGCCCCTTGCACATCTTTGGTGCTGGGTTTAGTGTGTTTTGACCCACTCAGCCTGGAGGAAGCTGACAGGTTGCTCGTATCGGTGCGCCCAACTACATGCGACCTGGATCCGTGCCCCTCCTGGCTTATTAAAGCAAGCCACGAGGGGTTTCGAGGTGCACTGCGGGATATTGTTAATAAGTCCCTCGTTGAGGGATGGTTCCCCGGAGCACTCAAGGAAGCGATGGTCCGTCCTCTCTTGAAAAAAACATCTTTGGACCCGGCCAAATTGGCCAACTATCGGCCGGTTTCCAATTTGCCCTATTTAGGCAAACTTATCGAGAGGGCAGTGGCATCACAGCTACAGGGCTATCTGGATGAGGCTTCTGTCCTCGATCCCTTCCAGTCCAGCTTTCGCCCAGGCCCTGGGACGGAGACGGTGCTGGTCGCTCTGACTGACGATCTCTGTAGGCATCTGGATCAAGGTGGCGTAGCGGCACTGGTGTTGTTAGATCTGTTGGCTGCATTTGATATGGTCGACCACCAGTTGCTGGCCCGCCGCCTCGCTGACATGGGGATTCAGGGGCTTGCTCTTCAATTGTTCGCCTATTTTCTCCAAGGTTGGGGACAGAGGGTGGCAATTGGGGACCAGCAGTCCCGAAGGCACCCCCTTGAGTGTGGGGTGCCCCAGGGAGCTGTGTTGTCCCCTATGTTGTTCAACATCTATATGCACCCCCTCGCCCAGATTGCCCGGAGGTGTGGGCTTGGGTGTCATCAATATGCTGATGATACCCAGATCTATCTGATGTTGGGCGGCCAGTCAGACTCCGGTCCCGATGACCTTTATTGGGCGTTACAAGCTGTGGCTGGTTGGCTCAGACTGAGTCAGTTGAAATTAAACCCGGCAAAGACGGAATTCCTGGGCCTGAGTCGGACCGGTCCGGGGCTGGGGCTCCCTCTCCCGGTCTTTGACGGGGTGCCTTTGGTGCCTGCGTGGGAGGTTAGGAGTTTGGGTGTGCTCCTGGACTCCTCATTAACGATGGAGGCCCAGGTGGCAGCCACTGCCAAGTCGGCCTTTTACCACCTGCGGCTGGCTCGGCAATTGGTCTCCTACCTTGACCGTGAGGACCTGGCAACTGTGATCCATACGACGGTCACCTCAAGGTTAGACTACTGTAACGCTCTCTACTTGAGGCTGCCTTTGTCGCAAATCCGGAAGGTGCAGCTAGTGCAGAATGCTGCAGCCAGGCTGTTGATGGGCCTCTCTAAGCGAGACCACATCCGGCCTGTGCTGCAAGCACTGCACTGGCTGCCGATAGCATACCGGATTCACTTCAGAGTGCTGGTTCTTACCTTTAAAGCCCTGAATGGCCGGGGTCCGGCTTACCTAAGGGACCGCCTCTCCCCATATGTTCCCTCAAGAGCACTACGATCGGGGAGTCTCCACCTCCTGGAAGTTTCAGGCCCCCGAGATGTTAAGTTTGCCCCTACTAGGGCCAGGGCATTTTTGATGGCGGCTCCTACCTGGTGGAATGAGCTCCCGGGGGAGATCCGGGCCCTGTGGGACCTTGTGCATTTCCACAGGGCCTGCAAGATGGAGCTCTTCCGCCAGGCTTTTGAGTAGGAGCTGCCGCCGCCACTATTCCACCACCGTGGTACTGTTCCATCATTTACTCCTATTATGGGGGGTATGCATCGCCTGGAGGAAGCGCGTAGAACATCGTCGCTGGAGTCCTCGCTACTTAATACAGCTGGCCGTCAAATTGGGATTATTGTTCCCATCTTGGGGATCTATATACAGGATAACATCAGAGCACCTTAAATATTGTTACAGGATTTTATTGTGGTTGTTCAATGCTGTTTTATTGTATTTTATCCATTTAATCTGGCACTAGCCGTATGTTAGCCGCCCTGAGCCGTTTGGAAGGGCGGGATATAAATCCAAAAATAAATAAATAAATAAAACAGAGATTGCCATCCCTTAATTTAAGATTTAAAAATAACACCAAGGCTGATGGTGCAAAATCAGGTAAAAATATATTTTTTCACTCACTTAAAATTTCCAAAAAAATCCCTATATGTTTCACCAATAGGCTTTGTCAGGAGAATCTGTTCATCTTGCAGTAATTCCTGAAAAGGAGTACAAGATTAGTAGTAAATTGACAATATACTACTGATCTTGTACTCCTTTTGAAGGGTTACTGCAAGACGAACAGATTTCCCTGATTAATAGGGTTTCCAGACCGCCCAGATTGGCAGGGGTTACCCGCTTTTTGGGGGGTTCAACCCACCACTGGCCAGCTGGCTGGTGGGGGAAGCCCTGCCCCCAAGCCCCAACACCCACAACCACCCCTCTCCCTTCTTTCTTGAGAGAGAGGAAGGAGAGGGGTGGCTGCAGGCCCCGCGCCCAATCTCCAAGCAGCATTGCCGCTCAGAGAAGGGAACCCTTTAAGTGCAGGCAGCTGGGGCGAAAGAGCCCTGCACACCCGATCTCTGCTCAGAGATCGGGCGCATGAAGCCCTCTGGCTGCCTGCACTTATAGGGAACCCTTTAGTGCAAGCAGCTGGGGTGAAAGAGCCCTGCATGTCTGATCGCCGCTCAGAGATCGGGCGCATGGGGCCCTCCGGCTGCCTGCACTTAAAGGGAACCCTTTAGTGCAAGCAGCTGGGGTGAAAGAGCCCTGCATGTCTGATCACCGCTCAGAGATCGGGCGCATGGGGCCCTCCGGCTGCCTGCACTTAAAGGGAACCCTTTAGTGCAGGCAGCTGGGGCGAAAGAGCCTCGTGCAGGGCCCTCCAGCTGCCTGCACTTAAAGGGAGGCAGGGCTTGGAGCCAGAACGCCCCCCCAAAGTCCTCCACTGGGAATGAAGATGGACCTGGCAACCCTACTGATGAAGCCTGTTGGCGAAACATGTAGGAATTTTTTGGGAAATTTTAACTGAGGGTTAAAATATACTTTTACCTGATTTTTGCACCATTGGCCTTGGCCTCAATTTTTATCTCCTGTGATTGGTGCAGCCCTTTTATATTCTTCTTATCACTTAATTTAAGCAATGAAGCTAAACATTGAATTTTCTTTGCTTTAAAATGCATTTTTTATGCATGTGCTCAAGATCAATCACTCATTTTCTATTAAAATTTTGTAAATGTTTCTAAACTCCTGAACGCTACATAGAAATATTTGTGGCTTTTGAGAAAGGGCCCATTCTAAGCCACCCTAAGGCATTCCACATTTTTTGCAGTTTTTACATCTGATACTCATCTAAGACTTCCTTCTTTCCCTTGCAGAGCTTAGCAGCTGAAGAATCAGAGCTGCGATTTCGGCAATTAACAAAGGAGTACCAGGCCCTGCAGAGAGCATATGCATTACTGCAGGAACAGACTGGAGGGATCATAGATGCTGAACGAGAAGCCAAGGTCAGCATTTGGCAAGGGCAACACACAAATATCCCAGATTTAATAAGACTGGGAGCAAATGAGATGGACATTGGAGAAAGCCCAGATAGGTGTAGCAAAATTAGACTGTTGTTGTTACTTACAGATAATCCTCAGTGAACATTGCTCTTTTCAGAGTTGCATAAGCAAAAAGATTCTTACTCCAATGAGCTTACAGTCTAATAGCCCAGTCCTAAACAAAGTTATGCTCTTCTAAATCCAATGACTTTTGTTGAGGACTGCACTTACAGAGAAAAAAGATAGTACAGGGAGGAGATGAGAGGGGGATGTAGGAGAGAAGGAAGGACAATGAGGGTTCAATGTGAGGAAGTGAATGCTTCACATATGTAAGCTTTGTGCCTTTCTAGAGAAATATTGTCAAACACTAATCCATTTCGGGCACACATGTGCAGTATTAATCTTGACTATATATCCTAGATTTGTGTAATTTCAAAAAAATGTACACATGCAAAATGTATACACCAACACAAATGTGTACCCCCATTTTGTATGGTATGCATGAGTGCAGATTTGACATATATAACAGATGCCATATGTTTTCTGAGCTCAGGCATTGCCTCCCCTTGATGAACATGCATTAGTAAAAAAGTAACCAAGAGATGTTACCAAGTAACTAGTAGAATTTAACCAAGATATTCTAATGCTGGATTTCAGAATCATCCAAATTAGTTATATGCAGTGCACACTAGGCAAGATGTTGTGACACAGCTATGCCTTTTTGGCATGAAATGAATGTTAAAGGATGCCAATATATTAACAATAGCAGCAATTTCTTTTTTTCTCTCTTCTCTGTTTCCAACATAATCTCATCCAACAGAGCTGGCACTGTTTTGTTGAGTCATTTTGTTGAGGAGATGTTGGAGTTATACTGAAGGTCACTGGCACTAAGGCAAAATTTTCCACACTCAGCACACATGGCCTAGTTCAGCGGAAGAATGTAAAAATTTAATAACTCTAAAACCAGAAAACAACTGGTCCTGCATCAAGCCAAAGGCAAAGCTGAGTGGAAAAATCTGCCTGAACTACTGCCAGGTCATGACTGGCTCTATAGTGAGGCATGTAGCCTCAGACAGTGGATGGGGTGCATGGCCCTGGGGAAGTAAGTGTGAAAGAGGGTTAGATGTTCCTGATCCTGATCCTGGGGGGGCCATGGGGAGATGGGAGTTGTGATGGGAGGGCCGAGGTGGGGGGGGGGCAACCACAGACAGTGCCCATTGTTGAACCACCATAGCTCAGATACTGCTGGATGAAAACTATGATGGTCAGACTCAGTCAGCCAACCTATAGGTATGAAATGCAGAGAAAATTAGGCCCATTTCAGTGAACTCAATAGACTTTTAAGCATCCCACTAGCCTAACTTTCCCCAGTATCCTGAAATCCAGCTTGTTTGATATGTACTGGGACATTTTTTTAAATTATGGTATGGCAATTACTTTAACAGGCACAGGAGCAGCTTCAAGCTGAAGTCCAGAGGTATAAAGCTAAAATAGAAGATCTGGAAAAAACACTGGCCCAGAAAGGACAGGTAGATGTGTTACATGGGATGTTTCGTAATTTGTTTTGCTGTATGTGTATAGCTGTTAATAATATGGTTTGCTATATAAGACAACACGTGGTTAAGACGCTGAACTGCAGGCTGTGGAAGGTCGGTAGTTCAGCTGTTCAAGACCCGAGTTGCCGCATGACGGAGTGAGCTCCCGTCTCTAGTTCCAGCTCCTGCCAACCTAGCAGTTTGAAAGCAAGAAATTGCAAGTAGATAAATAGGTACCACTTCAGTGGGAAGGTAACAGCGTTCCGTGTGCCTTGGTGTTTAGTCATGCCGGCCACATGACCACGGAAACATCTTCGGACAGCGCTGGCTCTTCGGCTTTGAAACGGAGATGAGCACCGCAACCCTAGAGTCGGATTCAACTGGCTTTCGAGCAAGGCAACTTTTACCTTTACTAAAGATATGTTTCATAACAGGCAAATCAAATATTCAAAGAGGGCCTGCAAAGAATATGAGGGAAGCATAGAAAAAGGTGGCAGTCCTTAGCAGTGTGGCATACTCTGTTTTCTTTTCTGATTAATTACTCTGATTAATTTAGTACTAAGTGTGGTAACACTGAATAGGAGTTGAACCAGCAAAGGCAGAGTGATGTCTATCTTTTGTGCATTATAACGGCTTTGAAGACCTTCACAGTCATGATCTCATTTGTTCCTAAATGGCAGCCTAATCAGGGCCAATTCAAGCAAGATCTTTTCCTTATCCGTATACAGTTATACATAACATACCTGACAAAAGTGCTGTTCACGTATTACAGTGAATGTATGTACAATCCATGTACATTCTACACTTAATTTTGGGAGGTAATTCTCATATTACATTCAACACATATACAATTAAATGTGGGATACAGACCTCAGACTTCAGGATTAGTCACATTTCAGGGAAAAGCTAGGTCTTTCCAGATTCCAGGACTGCAGTACTGGTCAAAGCTCATCTGTGCCTTAAGTTCTAGTGAAGCAATGAAGAATCCATTTGGCTGTCTTTCAACTTGCAGCTAGTATAGAGAGTGCTATGAATTGTCAGCTAAATGCTTCTTTGGCAGTGTTCCACCTTGGCCTGGGCATTAGATGTTGGAGAGTTAGAAGATGCCTTCAGCATATGCTGTGTTTGCAGTAAAGTTGTGACCCTGACTGGGATCAGCAACTGCTTTGCTGTCCTCAATAACTGTTGTAAAGATGGGATGACTGAGGGATAGGATAGCTAGCACGCTGCAGGAATCTGAGTGTTGCTGGAAAAGGATCTGGGAGATCCGGGTAATAAATAATTTTCCTATGGCATGGTGTTTAGAATAGCCAGGGGATCCTAAGATTGTATGGCAGCCAGAAGTTCTAACTCAGGGGTGCCAAACTCATTTGCTATGAGGTCCAGATTTTACATAAATGAGAACTTGTTGGGGCAGGCCATGTGTGTCATAAAATGAAATGCCAGGTAGCGGAAGTATAAACTTTATGAAGGACACAAACAAATGCAATTAAAGGGTTTTTTTAACTTAAAATAAAACATGCCTAAAACATTAGCATTCTTGCAATATTTCATTTATTTAACAGTGTCTGATAACTGACACCTCTTGTCCTGAATTATTGCATCAAAATGTCTGCTGTAGCAATCTTGAGTATGCTGTTCAGGTGTGTATCTCTAAGCTGCAAACCTACTTTGATTTATTGACATTCAGTACAGAAATCTCATGCTCAGTGCTCTGAGCCTAAGACCCAGGGGAAAACATGAAATGGCTGGGTATTGCAAGCTTTTGTACATAAATTGCTTCATGTGCTGGTCAAGAACATGTGAAGGCATCATGACACAGAGTAAGGGCTATGTGTTTGTCTATAAAACTATAGTCTTCCCAGAAAAACAGCTGCAGCTCCTATGACGCAGTACAAGAACAGAGAGACAGTCATGTATCCACCTACTATCTGGGAAGTCTAGATTCAAAATCTCCAGTCTACGAAGGAAATACGCTGGGCGAACTTGGTCTGGACACACACTCTTAGACTAATACACCTCATTGGCTTGTTGTTATTCCTCATCTAAATAGTTCATACTGCTTTCCTACTGAGAAAGACTGATCATGAGGGTATAAAGGGGAGGCAAACCCAGTTGCACCCAGGAGAGCCATAGCATAATGACTCCAACACACACACAAAAGCTCATACCTTGAATAAAACTTTGTTGATCTTAAAGGAGCTTTGTATTTCTCCCATGTGATTGAGGCAGCTGAGCAAAGGGGAGGAAGGGGAGAGGCCTCAGCCAATGGAAGGGAAGAAAGACTTGCGTTTGTCTCCTGTGTGATTGACGGAGCCTGGCCAGAAAGCAAGCTCTGGCTCGTTCCCTCCCTCCCCTGGAAACAGGAAGGGGAGGAGCCTCTACCAATACAGAGAACAGAGACTTGCTTCTCTATCTCTCCTGTGCAATTGAGAGAGTCTGGCAAAGCAAGCTGTGATGCAGCAGTAGCAGAACTGGAGAAGGAAGCAGGAGAGAGCCAGTTGCTCAAGGGCCAGATAGGAGCCCTGCAGGGGTTGGATCTGGCCCACAGGCCACATGTTTGACACCCCTATTCTAGCTCTTTAGCATTATGCACCACTAGGTAGCAAGCTAGACTTGTCTTTAAGGCAAGATATGTTTCAGAGGTGGTTTGCCGTTGTCTGCCTTTGCATCACAACCCTGGTATTCCTTGGAGGTCACGTGTCCAAATACTAGCCAAGGCTGACCCTGCTTAGGTTCTGAGATCTGATGGGATCGGGCTAGCCTGGGCTATCCAGGTCAGGATGGAGACCCAGGTATGAATTCCCCACTTAGCCAAGGAGGTTTGTAGGGTAATCTTGGGCCAGACACACCCTCTCAGCTTAACCTATTACACAGGGTTGTTGTGAGGATAAAATGGAGGAGAGGAGAATGATGTGACCCACTTTAGATTGCCACTGGGAAGAAAGGTAAGGTATACTAAAATGAAGCAAATAAATAAATAAAAATTATTGATTAACTATATTTTTATCCCATCCCTGTATTTGGCATGCATGGTACTTCCTTCCTTCATTTTATCCTCTCAACAATCATGTGAGGTAGGTTAGGCTCATTGAGGTTACTTCAGCACTCTGACCACTGAGGCACACTGGCTGCAGTAGAAATGTTTTCTTTATTTTCCACTAGAAAGAAGGCCTGTTGTGGGAGTGAAGACAACGGGCGGTAGGCTGTCCGTTGGGGCGTGGGCTGCCTGGCCTCAGCCCTCCCCCTGCCAGCACCACCGGATCAAGGCCTCGCCAGGCCAAACCACCGGGGCTTGTCCCGCACCACGGAATGGGCGCAAGCTCAGGCACCTGGCCGTGGGCCCCCATCCCTGCCCATCCTGGCTCATTGAAGGTGCCCGGCCTGGCTCCCGCCAACATGCTCGAGGGCCCAGCAGACCAAGCCACCTAGCCTTGTCGAGCAGTGCCTTGGGGCCCCCCACCCCGTGGGCCAAGGCTCGCTACCTTGCCCCCCCCACTTACTGGGCCCTCCTGTTTCCTCGCGTCCAGCACAGAGCCAGACAGCATGCCCTTCGTGGCTGGCTGGACTGCGGTGGCAGCGCAATGCCGCCCCAAACACCCTGGGGGGCCCACACCACCTCAGCAGCTCGAGGCTGAGACAAAGGCACCCATCCTGCCTGGCGGCCCGCCTCTCCCACAAGGCTGCCGCTCTGGCCTGGAGTGACCAAAGCGCTCCCCAGCCCCTTCCTGGCTCAGCTGTCCCGGCGGCCAGGCCAGGAGGGGGCGGGGGGCTCTGGGCAGCTTCTCCTGGGTGGCCACCTGGGCAGGACGGCAGGAGAACCCAGGGGGAGGGCCTGAAAGGGTTCCCCAGGCTCCTGCTGGCTTGATGGCCTCGGCAGCTGGGCCAGGATTGGGGGGGCCCTCTGGGTGGCCTCTCCTGCCTGGCTGCCTCAGCAGGAGGGCAGGAGAACTAACGTGGAGGACCGCAAAGGGCTGCCCAGTCCCTTCCCAGCTCGCTTGCCTCGGCGTGCAGGCAAGGAGGGGGTGGGGGGCCTCTGGGCAGCCACTCCCACTTGGCCACCTCAGAGGTCTTTCCTCATGCCGGGTGAGGGAAGCGCGGCACAGCCACTTCCCCCCTCCCCGAGCACAGCCGGGGCCAGTGGAGGGAACCCCCCCCCCCAAAGCAGGGCCCGCAGACTCCTTGGCTCAGGCCACACTGGGCAAGCGAAGTGCGGCGTGGCCACCTCCCCCGTCCCCGAGCCCAGCCGGGGCCAGCTGAGGGACCCCCCCAAAGAAGGGTGCGCAGCTTCCCCGGCCCAGGCTGGGCCAGGCGAGGGAAGCATGGCGCAGCTGCCTCTCCCCATGGCGAGCGCAGCCAGGGCAGCCAAGGGAAGCCCTCTCGAAGAAGGGGTCGCCGCCTACCTGTCCCCAGCCGCAGTGGGTGAGGGAAGCGCAACACGGCCGCCTCAGTACCTCTCGCCCACCGCAGCCTCGTCCGTCTCTCCACCGCTGGCTTGCCACCAATTTCAGGTCTGTGTGGGCCAAGGCAGTGAGGTTCGTCCCTCCCCCGCCCCCCAGCCAGCCAGCGGCACGCCAGTTGCCCCGAGCGGCAGCCGATGAGCCAATGGCTGGGGGAGCGCATTTTTTCTCACCACCCCATAGGACGGTGGCCACCCCAAATCCCTTTTATTATTAGGAGAGATGAGGAATTCAGCATAACATGAAAGTCTGGTAATCAAAAGATCAGTCTTCTGCATTGTAAATCCTGAGATCTTCAGTGTGGGATGAAGAATACACAAGTATTTGGAATTATCACTAAACTAGGTATAAGGCCCATTGTGGAAATAAATACAGTGAGCTCTCAAAAGAGACTCTGGACAAGTGCCCCAGCCTTGAGCACTCCATGTCAATTTGCTGTGGTGACCTCAGCAGGGTATAATAACACCGAGTCTACTGTTTTTTCCAGGGGGACTGATCTCTGCCATCTGAAGAGCAGTTGTAATTCTGAGTGCTCTCCAGTCCTCACTTGGAGATTGGCAACAATGGTTTCCCAGAAAAAATAGCTGATTTGGAGGGTGGAGTCTATGGCATTATACCCCTGCTCAAACCCCACTCTCTCCAGGCTCCACCCCTCAAATCTCCAGGAATTTCCCAACCTGGAGTTGGCAACCTTATCTCCTCCTCAGCCAGCCATCAACCTACCTTTATCTGCCCCTCTGACTTCAGATTTCCATCTCCTCGCCCTTCCCTGCAGTCTCTACCTAGGAAAAGAAGAGTCTTTCTCCTCAATACGGACCAAAGCAGCTCACATCATTCTCCTCTCCCTCTCTGCACAACAACTCTGTGAGGTAGGTTTAGGCTGAAAGTCTTTGAGTCGTCCAAAATCACCCAGCCAGCTTCCACAGCAATAACCTGGGTCTGACAGACCCTGCTTTGAAGTGCTAACTGCTGCGTCACACTGGCTGTCATGGGGGGCCACCTCAGCAGAATATAATGGCACAGAGCCCACCATTTTCTCCAGGGGAACTGATCTCTGCCATCTGGAGAGCAGTTGTAATTCTGAGTGATCTTCAGCCCTCACTTGGAGATTCGTAACAATGGTTCCCCAGTAGGAAAATAACAGTTTTTCTTTGCAGTGAGGACCAAAGCAGCTTACATTATTCTCCTCTCCCCCTTTTTGATCTGCACAACAACCCTGTTAGGTAGGTTAGGCTGAAAGTCTGTGAGTGGTCCAAAATCACCCAGTCAGCTTCCACAGCAAGAACCTGGGTCTGGCAGACCCTGCTCTGAACTGCTACGTCACACTGGCTGTCCTAGGGAGACTGCTGCTGGTGAACAGGAGCAAGCAGCCAGGCCTAGTCAGGTGTCATCAAGTCACCCAGAGGGCACTGCCAGGCCTAGGGTAGCCAACCTCCAGGTGGAGCCTGAAAATCACCTGGTATCACAACTGAACTCCAGACAACAGTTGAAATCACTATACAAATACTAAGCATTATTACTAGTTTTTTGGCAGAGTAATTAACACAGCAATGATGCACAACCTGACTAAAGAGTAGACAAATGTTTAGTAGAAACTAACTTATTTGATAGGAAAGAGGAGCGACAGAGTTAGATTCCTAACTACATCTTTAGCGGAGAGAGAGAGGAGACTGAAGTGTGGAACTTCCAAGAAGAAGGAGGAAATTGCCTTAAAATTAGAAATCTGCAGACAAGAAATGACACTTAATAGAAGAGAAGGTGCTGACCTCATTATCCTATCTGTCTTCTTGCTGCCCTGGTCAGGTCTTCGTTTCTTCTTCTTTGTACACCAGACATTGCCCTTTCAACACATCTAAGCTGTTTGTTTTCATCAAACAGGATTCCCACTGGGTAGAAGATAAGCAGCTTTTCATTAAGAGGAATCAGGAGCTTTTGGATAAGGTATGCTCAATCATGAATGCCCACTTGGTATACCATAATGTGGACTTTTGTGCCCAAAAGTGAAATAGCTGTAGATTAATGTATTCCAGATCCCAATATTTGTTTATGAAGAAAATAAAACAGACTGGGATGGTTCCAGAGGTGCCCATGTGTGCAGGCAAGGGAGAGTCCATCATTTCCACAGATTTCTCACAGCAGCATTCCTAATTACATATTCCATGCTATCTCTCAGGAAAAGCTTTCTGAGTTGTGAGAAGTGCTGGGGGGGGGGAGTTCTACAAATGAAGCTTAAATCCTAATTCATCAGATTCAATGCACTAACTCCAGAATTCAAGAAATCAAGAATAACAGGAAAACTTAAAAACTTTTAGTAATTTTTTTTCATCCACAAAAAACTAAGAATCTGCCCACCAAAGTCCCAAATCAGCAGATATAAATATAGTGCAATGTGCTGATATGCTTTTTCTATTTTTAAACTGTGAGGCTTTGTTATGTTTTCTATTATCACATCAACAATGAAGTCAAAACAACTGAGCACTTTCCCCCCCTTATGCATACTTCATGGGAAAAGGAGAGGGAAGGTCATGATGAACTAACTGAATGTGTCTTGGAAACAATCCATCCAATTATACATTTATGTCTTCCTTCTAGATAGAAAAAATGGAAGCTGACAACAGTCGGTTGCAACAAGAGCTGCAGGATGCCAGGGATCAGAATGAGCTGCTGGAATTTCGAAATCTAGAACTTGAAGTAAGTTGTAAACTCTTTATTGTACAGCCATGCAGTGCTCCCTCTAAGCTGAGTTATTGTGAGCTAACTCACAGTTTTTTGGTCTCCGGCTCACACATTTTTGTCTTAGCTCAGGAAGGATGGCTCCAGAGCAAACTAATTTATGCAGTAGTCAGATTACTCGCTCACAACATTAATGCCAGTAGCTCACAAAGTACAATTTTTGCTCACAGGACTGCACAGCTAAGAGGGAGCATTGGTGATTCTTAAGGAGAGAGATTGGAACTGATCTGCTTTGATTATACCTTTAACTAAGCATAATTGATGACTATTTATAACTAAGCTTGGAGCATGTGGTGAAAATTGTTTTCATTCCAAGACTTATTGAAATGATTGTTTAGGTTCATTAGCAAGGCTTACTTGCTATACCCAGCCATGAACAGTATCATTAGTAAATCACACCTGAAATTTCTCCTTCAGGAGATTTCCATTGAGACAAAATATTCATTAGAACATCATCTTTTAATGTGGATCTGTTAATCTACATGCCAGTGGGTATGTTCAGTGAATGTGTTGACGAACATCTGAACAAGATGTCTGTGCTGGAGAGCCAGTATGGTGTAGTGGTTAAGAGCAGCAGACTCTAATTTGGAGAAATGGGTTTGATTCCCCATTCCTCTGCATGAAGCCTGCTGGGTAACCTTGGGCCAGTCCCAGTTTTCTCAGAGCTCTCTCAGCCCCACCTACTACCTCACAAGGTGTCTGTTGTGGGGAGAGGAAGGGAAGATGATTGTAAACTGCTCTGAGAGTCCTTAAAACAAAGAAATGTGTGGTATACAAACTTCTTCTTCTTCTTCCCAGGATTATTGTGTCCTGGTTTTGTAATGGAGTAACACCATCCCACACAGTCTGTGCCTGAGCGTTCAACCAGAACAGTCTGTACAACAGATTAATACGGAGGGATGCTCACTTGCATACATGTCTCACTGCTAGGCTCACCCACAATGCACCATTCTAGCTCTGTGAGGATTTAAGGGGCTTTGGAGCCTGGCCTCCTGCAATGAATAAGTGTGTTGGATCCCCAAGCATCGAGAATAAATCCACGTTTTCTTGAAAAGCAAAATTTATTTCAAAGCGTTGAAGACATACTCAAACACGTTCTTTGTTAGAACTGGGGATACACAGTTAGGTCAAGCATAATAAAGGAAATTCAAACAAATACAGATCCAATGAATAGCATTCCCGCTGGCGGGCTAATGAAACGGTTGCGCGCCCAGTCCATGGGAACCAGGCAGAACATCAGACAAAACACAGGTGCAGTACTCATGAGAAAAGCAATAGGCAAGCATTACAGCATCTTCTCCCCCACACAACCTCCAGCAGTTATCTTGTGCATTCCAACGCAGGAGCAGGATAATAGAAAATAAGCCGGGTGCAACAGGGAAAGGATATGTACACAGAGGTCACAGAAAACAGAATGGCAGCTTGCTGACATACTGCCCCCCTTAAAATACACTTACAACACACCTCCCGGGTCGGGCGGGAGATCTCCCGGGCTGGGCGGGAGACCTCCCGGTTTGTCCGGGAACCTCTTGTGGAAACTACGGATCAGGTAAGGGGCCCGAATATCCCCTTCTTCCACCCATTCGCGGTGCTGGGGACCGAAATCAACCCATTCGATAAGGTACCAGAGTTTACCACGTTTCAATTTACAATCAAGGATATCAGCGATCTCAAAATGTTCATCCCCCTCCAAAATAACAGGTGGAGGAGGAGTAACTGTTGGTCTCCAGGGAGACGGACCAGGATCCTTCTTCAACAGGCTCATGTGAAAAACAGAATGCAGAGCACGTAAATTCTTAGGCAACACAACATCAACCGCTACATCATTTATGACTTTACGCACTTTGAATGGACCAATGAACTTCCACCCCAATTTCCTGCTAGGCCGCAGCATCTTAATGTTCTTGGTCGAGACATACACAAGATCCCCAGGTTTCAGATCAAACCCCACCACCCTACCCTTGTCTGCCTGGGTCTTGTAAGCAGCCTCGGCTGCGTCAAGTGTTTGGCATAGCAGAGGCCATGCTTTTTGCAAGGACATACACCATGTATCAGCATCCCCCACAGGACGTTGGCCCATCCCCTCCAGGAAAGGGAGGGGGGGGCTGTCGTAACCAGAGACAGCTTTATAAGGAGACATGCCCGTGGAGCTATGGACAGTATTGTTATAACAATATTCAGCAAGAGGCAACAATTCACACCAATCATTCTGTTGATAATTAGTAAAACAACGAAGATATTGCTCCAGGGTCTGATTAACTCGTTCTGTTTGTCCGTCAGTCTCAGGATGATACGCGCTGCTGAGCCCTTGTTCCACCCCTAAAATGGAAAGAAGTTCCCTCCAAAACTTAGAAACAAATTGGGTCCCCCTGTCAGAAATTAATTTAGCAGGTAATTGATGAATTTTCACCACGTGAGACATAAACGATTTCGCCAACCTCTGAGCTGTAGGCAAGGAAGGAAAAGGCACAAAATGAGCTTGCTTAGAAAATAAATCAACAACCACCCAAATAACAGTGTTCCCTTTGCTCGCAGGGAGGTCAGTAATAAAGTCCATGGACACCACTTCCCACGGTCTCGATGGGGTAGGGAGTGGCTGCAGAAGACCAGGAGGCTTGCCCACTCTGGGTTTAGTCAAGGCACAGGTTTGGCAGGACCGAACAAAAGTCAAGAGGTCTTTGCGCATCTGTGGCCACCAGAACTGTCTGCGGATGAGTTGCAGAGATTTAACAAAACTCCAATGCCCTGCCAGTTTCGAACCATGAGCAGAATCCATCACCTCCCTCCTCATCGAAATAGGCACATACAGTTTGTCTCCAGAATAAATCAGACCTTCAGGGCTACGGACACAATCTGGCAACGCTTTCAGGGAGGCATCATCATCAGCAGTAAAAGCAGACATATATTTCTGGACCCAGCCCCCCCCCCCCCAGGGAAAAGGGAAGGCGAAGTTTCATCAGAGCGCGGAATCGAGCGCGCTTGCGCACGGGTGACCACAGCCCCCCCCAGGTGGGAGGGGGAAAAAACAGAGTCCATGATGATTTCACGCTGACTGTCATGTTGTGGGAGGCGTGAGAGCGCGTCAGCCAGGGAATTAGCCGTCCCAGGGAAATGACGAAGAGTGAATCGAAACTTAGCAAAGAAGTCCGCCCAACGAAGTTGTTTAGCGTTGAGAGAACGGGGGGATTTCAGCATTTCCAGATTTTTATGGTCAGTCCAGACTTCAAATGGCAGTTGCGCCCCCTCCAACCACTGCCTCCAAGTGGAGAGAGCCAGCCGGATCGCTGATGCCTCCTTCTCCCAAATCCCCCAGTTTCGTTCAGCGTCAGAAAACTTTTTAGACACAAATGCGAGGGGGTGTAAACGACCATCTTCCCCTTCTTGCAAAATAGCGGCCCCCATTGCCACATCCGAGGCATCAGTTTGGACAATGAATTTTTTAGTTTCATCAGGGCGCGCTAGCACTGGCTCAGATGTGAACATCAGTTTAAGTTTCTCAAAAGCCTCTGCGCAAGCAGGGGACCATTTAAGCGGGGCGCCTGGTTTCGTAGCATCAAACCCCTTCCCCTTGGTCTTTAGCAAATCAGTCAGAGGAAGGGCAATTTGAGCGAAATTCTGGATGAAATTTCTATAAAAATTGGCGAATCCGAGGAACATTTGCAATTGTTTGCGGGTCCTGGGGGGTTCCCAGTCAAGTACAGCCTGTATTTTAGCAGGGTCCATTTCCACCTTCCCCCCAGAGATGCGATAACCCAAAAAGTCAATGCATGTCTTGTGGAATTCACATTTTGACAGCTTTGCAAACAGGTGGTGTTCATAAAGTCGCTTAAGGACCTGGCGCACCAATTTAATATGCGACGGGAGGTCCTGAGAGTACAGCAACACGTCATCAAGGTAAAGGACCACTCCTTTGAACAAGAACTCATGTAGGACCTCATTGATTAGGTTCATGAAGACCCCCGGAGCCCCTTGAAGCCCGAAGGGCATAACGAGGTACTCAAACTGCCCCAAAGGGGTATTAAATGCAGTCTTACTTTCATCCCCCTCCCGAATGCGCACACGGAAATATGCATCTCGGAGGTCAAGTTTCGAGAAGATTTTGCCCTTGGTGGCCTCAGCTACCAAGTCCTTGATTAGCGGGAGGGGGTAGGCATTGGACAAAGAAACAGCGTTCAGACCCCTATAATCAGTGCACAATCTAAGCCCCCCGTCTTTCTTCTTTCGGAAAAGTACAGGCGCGGCGAAAGGGGAGGAAGCCGGGCGAATGAAACCTCGGGCTAGGTTTTTATCAATAAAGTTCCGCAGTTCAACTTTCTCAGCCGGCCCCATCGCATAGATTTTACCTTTAGGTAATTTACAGTCAGGCAAAAGTTCAATAGCACAGTCAGTAGAGCGATGGGGGGGCAATTCGTTAGCTTCATCTTCGCCAAACACTTTCGCCAAGTCTCTATACTCTCGAGGCAAAGAAGCTAACTCTTCCGGCTGCAAAGCGCCGCAGGGGAACTGTGCGGTCGGCTGGTCCCCCCACGAGTCCAACCAGCAGTGATCTACACATTTAGCCGACACAAATTTGACAACCCCTTCTTCCCACAAGATGTAAGGGTCATGGGTAAACAACCAGGGACTCCCCAGTACTAAGTCAAACTGCGATTTAGGGGTAACAATGAAGGATCTGGATTCCCAATGATCGCCAGCCCCCAACCGCAAAGCCATAGTCTCGTGTGTACAAGGTTCCATGGGTGCCCCATCCATTTGGGTAAAAATGATGGGAGACTTCAAGGGGACTATCCCCGCTTCCAGTGCCAATAACACTCTAGGGCTGATGAGATCCCTCCCACACCCAGAATCAATCAACGCTCTCACCCTAACGTGGGTCCCCAGGAGCGGATTCATTAACGAGACAGTCACGAAAAACAGGGAAGGGGTTTCTCTCACCACCTTGGGCGCAGAGCTAGAATGGCCGTGTCGTTTTGCGCCTCTCACAACAGGCCGTTGTCGTTTTCCGCCGTTTCAGCCACCACCTCCTCTTCTGACTCGGCAGCAGACGGTTCGATTCCCTCCAGGCCTTGGGCCGCCTGCAGAGCTTTGGAGAAACGCGGTTTAGCCATCCCCTTCTTCCCCGTCAGCGGTGTCTTCGGGCTTGGAGTAGGCGGCTTGTCTTTTACCTGACGGCTGCCACAATCCACAGCGAAATGCCCCTTCTCCCCGCACTTGAGACAGAGCCCCATCTTCATACGTAGTTCTCGTGCCGATTCCGACAGGCGTTGAGTCTTGGGTCTGGAGGCACTGGCAGCGGCGGGTCTGTTGGTCGTAGCAGCCAAGTCGAGTTTGATGGTGGTGAGCCGATCCTCTGCATTTTCAGCTTCCTGGGTCCAGGCCATCAGGGAGACAGGATTGACAGTCTTCAGAACCGTTTCTCGGATGTCTGCGTTGAGTCCCAATCGATACATCTCAGCCAATATATGATCAGGGTAGTCTCGGAGCTTTGCTGCCTGCTTGTGGAATTCCAGTGTGTACTCGCGAACCGACTTCTTATTCTGGCGGTAGGTGCGGAGAAACGCTTTAGCTCTTTGGCTCGCGTTGACATCTTCAAACCTCGCCCGCAGCGCCCACATGAATGCTCGCAAATTCAAAAGTTCCGGACCGCGGTCATTGTGCAGTCCAACATACCATGTGGCGGCGTCTCCTTTTAGTCTTGCCGAGATGACATCAATAAGACCAGCTTCATTTCGGAACAGGTGTCGGCTCTCTTCTACGAATTTATGCACTCTCACCGTGAAGAAAGCGAGTTCATCTGGGTTGCCGTCAAAGGTAGCCTCCAGTAGATCTTTGGGTCTGGGCCATGGAGGCCGTACCAACGGTCCCAGCTGACCCGGAACTCCCCTGAGAGGGAGACCCGGACCAACCGGTGGCCCCGCTGGCATTGGCCTCATCGGTGGCGGCAGACCCGGCACCGGCGGACCCCCCGGCATCGGCTGTTGCACAGGCCCTTGCTGAGGCGGTCCCGCCGGCGGCTGGACAGGCACCTGCGGCGCGGGAACTCCCGGTACTTGCAGCGGAGGTCCCGTCGGCGGCTGAGCAGGCACCTGCGGTGCGGGAACTCCCGGTGCAGGGACAACTTGTTGCTGCGCGGCGTGTGCGTCAAGGAAATTAGCCATTCTAACGTCCATCATTCCCGGCAGAGCTTCCATTACATCCTGGAATGTCCTCAACAAGTCCCTCACCGAGTATTCCAGTTCTGCCAGTCGTTCCCCGGTGGTTTCCTCCGGGATGGGGTCCCGAGGTCGATAGTCCGGGGGTGGGTCATAGTCCTCTTCCGTTTGGAAGGCTCCGGTGCCCTCCTCATCCTCTGCGTGGCCTCGCGGCCCCGATGGCTCGAACATCCACTCCTCGAGGTCTTGCTTGGAACTCCCCTTCTCCGAGGTAGTCCCCGGCTCCGGGAACAATCCCTTGTCAAACAGACTCTCACGTAATCCGCTCCCCCGACGGGAGTACACCTCTCGGGTGCCCTGAGTGTTGTACATAGTCCAGTCATCCTGCTGTTGAGTCTTCCGCGGACCCCAGTGCGAAGGGGTCGGAGGCGGCCAAGACAGATGTGCAGGCAGGCGGGGAATCGTTCCCCCCACGGCACCCTCCACCGAGGCTGCAGTCGTGAACACCAAAGGAGCGGAGGTATGTGGGACCGATCCTGAGTCCCCCTCCGTGTTAAGTAGGTTTCCCTCAGTTCCGCTCATGATCTTGCCAGATTCGGAACGATAGGAGAAAGAGAGTTCTAACAATATGTTGGATCCCCAAGCATCGAGAATAAATCCACGTTTTCAAGAAAAGCAAAATTTATTTCAAAGCGTTGAAGACATACTCAAACACGTTCTTTGTTAGAACTGGGGATACACAGTTAGGTCAAGCATAATAAAGGAAATTCAAACAGATACAGATCCAATGAATAGCATTCCCGCTGGCGGGCTAATGAAACGGTTGCGCGCCCAGTCCATGGGAACCAGGCAGAACATCAGACAAAACACAGGTGCAGTACTCATGAGAAAAGCAATAGGCAAGCATTACAGCATCTTCTCCCCCACACAACCTCCAGCAGTTATCTTGTGCATTCCAACGCAGGAGCAGGATGATAGAAAACAAGCCGGGTGCAACAGGGAAAGGATATGTACACAGAGGTCACAGAAAACAGAATGGCAGCTTGCTGACAAAGTGTTCAAATCACCAAGTAATTCTGAATGTTATAAATACATAAAGACACCAAAGGCTATTCATAATTCATAAAGAAGCACAGAGAATTCAGCACTGCAAAATATGTGGCTAACTTTAGGTTTAGGCTTCAGTTCCTTCCCATACAAGTGAACAGTACCTCCCCCCAAACATGATGCATCTGTCTTTACCTCTTCTTAAAGGATGGAAAACTATTTGTTTTAGAAAATGAAATGAAGAATGGATATCTCATAAATAGACAATGGTTTGGATCCAGTGAATCACCAGTGGGAGGCACTGAGGATTCGGAACTTTCCCCATTTCCCTCTCTCCCCTGCAGCCCTTCCCTACCACAGGGAACGTTATTCCTAGGGTTGGGGGGAGACCCACATGAGTCAGGCAGCTGCAAAAGGGAGGGGGAATGGACAAAATTGCTCCTTTCTCTTTTGTGAGCAGAGCTGGGCTCTCACCCAAGAGGCAGAAAAGGGATCTTTCTCCACTCCACTCCCCTCCCCTCCCCACTACATCTGCCCAACTTGCATGGCTATTAGTGTATGTGAATCCCACAACCTTCCCATCACCCATGGAGTCCTTTCCAATCCCAGCAAAGTTTATTGCTAGGGTTGGAAAGGACTCCACCAGAGATGGCCAGGTGGGAACGATCCCATCAACCTTGTGCCTGTGGAGCATGGAATTTAACCAGTGTACTCTGTTAATTCCAGCATAATTTTTCATGCCTTTATATTTTATTTCAAGGAAAGAGAAAGAAGGTCTCCACCATTTAATCTCCAAATCCACCCATTCTCTGATGGTGTAAGTGCTCTGCAGATCTATTGCATGAAAGAAGGTGTCAAGGTACGTTAACAAACTCACTAAAAAGTAGAGCTCATGCCAGAGCAATCCTTCTTATTCTGTCATTTAGATACAGGTCAGCACATGACATGCTTTTCAGAATCACACCCACTGGCCCTGCCCCCAGTGTCAACGTGTTCAAGCATTTTGTATGCACAGAGGTTGCATAGATATACTTGAGTATTTATGGGTTGCTGTATGCATAATCTCCTGTTTTCCAGGGTACCAGATAACAAATACAGAAGCCTATGTGCATTCATGTGTAATCTCTGAGCGCAGAAGACTCTTGAATGTATGGAGGTTAAGCATGGGGCAGATCAGCACAGCCCCATTAATCTCCCTCTGTGCATTCATTTAATGTCTGAACAGGGCTTGCTCTTATGAGCAAAAGAAGCACCTGTTCTGATCAAAGACCCAGACTCAAAGTTTTGAGCACTAGAAGAGATGCCGTGAGATCTGTGATTTTGATAAACAAGTAACAGCTACAAAAGGGCTACAGTCAAAAATAGGGTTTGACTCTTCCACTGTGGTTTTGAAAACTGAAACTGACACTTTTCCAATCCGGTGCTGAAATCATGAGTTCTGTAATCATGGGTCGGGACACAGCTGCGGGTCTCCTACAAGGAAGACTCAATGACAGGTGATGGTGTTTCCCCATGCCAGAATGCAGCTCAGAGTACTGCATGATTCAGACTAGCCCTGTGTTTGTGTTTGATTTAAGTAAAGCACTGGATACAGTGCCATATAGGGAATTCTTACTCAGCCTGAAAAACACAGGCATTGGGAAATATACTGTTAGATAAATAGAGCACTGGCTAAAGAGTCGGGGGTTTGCTAAATGCTAGACCTTCTAGCCTGCTCCTGGCTTTGCAGCTTAGTTGTTAGGCAGAATTCTTTTCCTAGTTCAGCAGTAGTGGGTAAGGTTACAGAGTCCCCAGCTCAATAATTTTAAAGCTTATAAGAAAAGCAACACTGGGCTGGATTTTATGCAATGCCAGTGGAAAACACCCGCAAGAGGAAGATTCTTCCCCACCCACCCCCTGCTGTTGTTTGTGAGCCTCAAAAAAGTGAAGCTGAAGGTTGGGGGGGGGGCAGATGGATGAAAAGCCATGCAACAGGAGCAGCTGCACTGAGTAGAGGGAAGCAAGCATGCACTCCCCTCTTGTAGATTTACCAACCTCCAGGTGGTGGCTAGAGATCTTCTGAGATTACAACTGATCTCCAGGCGACAGATACGTTCATCTGGAGAAAATGTTGACTTTGGAAGGTGGGCTGTATGGCATTATACTCTGCTGGTGCTTTTCCCCTCCCCAAACCCCACTCTCCTCAGGCTCCACCCCCAAAATCTCCAGGTATTTCTCAACCTTCTGTCAGCACAGCATGGAGCAGGTAGGAAGGATGATTTGCTCTCTTTTCCCTCCTCAGTGCAACCACTTAAGTTGTGTGGCTTTTCATTTATGTAGGGACCCAGTCCTCAGCATTGCATTTTAGAGGGTACAAGGGGGGGACCCGCGATACTCGCGGGAGAGGGGGAACTCCACAACTATGAGGAAGAGGAGGAAGCAGGAGGAGGAGGTAAGTTCCCCCCCATCCCGCCGGTTCTCCTATCTCCTCCACCCCCATCCACCCTCTGGCTCAATTACCCCCCTGCCCTGGAGCGCCCCCCCTCCAGAGGCCAGGTCTACCCACCCCTTCCCACTACAGTGGTAGACCTGGCCTCCAAACTCCGCAGGCCAGGTCTACTCACTTCTTCCCACTACAGTGGTAGACCTGGCCTCCGAACTCCGCAGGCCAGGTCTACTCACTTCTTCCCACTACAGTGGTAGACCTGGCCTCCGGACTCCGGAGGCCAGGTCTACCACCATAGTGGGAATGGGTCGGTAGACCTGGCCTCCGGAGGCCAG
>NW_015162580.1:126907-152460 GCF_001447785.1 Gekko japonicus
CCCACCCGGCAACAGCGTTAGCAGAGCGTCTCCTGCGCACGCGCAGGAGACGCTCTTGCACTTTCGGGGGGATTTAAACATCCCCCCGAATTTTTTTTTAACTTTTTTAATTTTTGTGCACACGTGGGGATTGGCCCACGTGTGCACAAACCTCCCCCGGCCCCCCAGCTGCCCCCTCCGTGCTGATTTAAGTATCTGCACGGAGGGGGCAACTTGGCTATTAGTATAAGGATAAGTGACTGTTCTGGGAAGAGGAAATAGGGGGGAAACTACCCCTGCTGGTACTGCATAGAATTCTTTCTAACAATGACTCTGAAAGGTTGTAATTCTTTTAAGTCTTATTTGTACCATCTACTTTTTAGGATGTTAGTATTCCAGACCTCATAAAGCAGTTAGACATCTTGGGTGACAATGGGGTAAGTAATGTTCTTATTTTATTTACAGCCTAGCTTTGTCACAGAGACTCAAGGAAGATTAGACAGTATAAAACAGTGCAGTCAAATAGCATGATAACATGAGATCTCTGATAAACTGCAATAGGTGTACCTGACCAGTCCACGTTTACAGCAACATAAGGAAAACTGAAAGGTTACAGAATATAGATTCTTTGCCCTGTGATAAACCAGATATAATTCTCCCAGCTGTTATTATTCCTTTCTACGGCTTTATCATGAGGTTCCTATTATATAGTATTTCTGCCAGTTTCCTTTTGTTGATAAGAATGTCTCAGTCACTAATTCAGTGCACACAGTGCACACAGAATTGTGTATGCAGACTTCCATGCTCATTTTTGAGTTTTGAACATGCATCATTTTACATACATAAAGTTGCTTCTTCCATCTGGAGGAAGAAATAGAGAATCCCTTGCAGACATGGGAGCTCATCTGGTGGAAGAAATAGAGAATCCCTTGCAGACATGGGAGCTGTGAAAACACATTGGAATCTTTGCGCCTATAATGGTTCTCTGGATCAGAGAAATCAAAATCGGATCTTCTCTTTAAAAAAAATCACTACCTGTTTAGAATGTTACTGCTGCTTTCTTGATTTTCTCATATTTAATTTACAGAATTTAAGAAATGAAGAGCAAGTGGCCATAATTCAAGCAAGCACTGTATTATCCCTGGCAGAAAAGGTACTATTTGTGCAGTTGCAAGTTCAAGTGTTTCTGTTATGAGCTATGAATTTGAAATCTACATGCCACATTCCACAGACCAGACATTAACTCCCTTTTCAATAATTATGGGAAAATATGAAGTTTCGGTAACTATTTAGATTGAATGAATGATAGTGAAAGTCAGGCTCCATGGGTGGCAATCATTCCATCTAGAGAATCACTCATCAGGATCCAGTGAGTGCACAGAATGATTAATGAAATTTGGATATCCTCAAAATTGTATTATATGATGCCAGTGTTTGCCAGGGGAAATATCTGCAAAAAGACATCAGAGGGATGTGCACAGCCCTAGTCTCCATTAGAGACAGGTTTTGCCTGTACTTAGCTGCACAACGAATTTTAAGTTCCTGAGAGATTAATAGTAATAATTATGTGTGTGTGCGTACATGCACAGGTGTCAGCTAGCTGCCATGTTTTGCTTATTCCCTTCTCTGATCCTGGCTTGCTCGCTGCTCTGCCGCTTGCCGTAAACAGCGATAGGGAGACAGTGAGAACCAGTGCTTCCAGACGGCATTATCTGTCTGGCCTTGTGAAGGGGGGAGGGCTTGCGTTCCACCGCTGGTGTGAATCTTTTGGCTCTCGTGAGGCACTGAGACTCTTCTGCTTATCACATATCCTCCCGCCGGGAGAATTCCCGCCCACGCGCTCAGGTTTCATTTGCTTAGCCATTTGCCTCATCCTGCTATATGTAGGGATGTTTCCGCCCCTTGGTTATTCCTAACAATAATCCTGTGGATATGGTACCAGTTTTGTAATCTAATAAAGCATAACGCTTCCTTGGAAATGTGTGGAGATTTACTTGCTGCTGATCCTGACAACAGGTCCCACTGTGTGACCACAGCTGGCCACTAGACATCTAGGGGTAGTGTGTAGGGATTCCAGTTCAGCACTGGCAACTTTTTTTATACAGTAACCCTGACACATTGATAATGCAAACTGCCATAAAAAAAACATTAGGATCTGAACTTTCAGTTGCTTAAAAGAAAGCAGTCTTTATTTGTGTTCCCTTGTTTGTTACTTATGTTAACAAAAATGCTATAAACAACAGGTTGCACATTTTCTTTTTATTTATATGCGGAAATATGTACAGATTGTAGTGAGTCGGGGAATATAAATACGTAAAGGTCACTACATCATATCATATGTAATATATTGAATAGATTATTTTGCAATATTTTGAACAGAGTGTTTTGCCGTTGTTTTGTCCTATAGTGGATACAGCAGATTGAAGGGGCTGAAGCAGCTCTGCACCAGAAGATGATGGAACTGGAGAGTGATATGGTGAGGTGAAACAGCCTGCTTTTGGATTGTTTTTTGTATTTGACTCACACATCATTCTGAATATTAAATTGTCCACTTTTTTCTCCAGTGCCTGAACATCAAGTATTTCAAAATAGCTAACTGAATCACTAATCAGGTTCTTTTTCTTAAAAAAAAAATCATCAATTGTAGGAGCAATTCTGTAAAATAAAAGGTTATCTAGAAGAAGAATTGGACTACAGGAAACAAGCTCTTGACCAAGCCTACATGGTAAGTTAAATTCAAGCACCACAAATTCTTTTGTTCTGTTCATTCCTTCATCTGGTGAATATAGATCCCACATGTTGTGAGCCTGAAAGTTCCGATTTGGCTAACACATGCGCCTGAACAGAGCACAGATTATTTGCAATTTAATACTAAATGCATCACCATCAGATCTCGGAAGCTAAGCAGGGGTGGCTCTGCTTAGTGTTCAGACAGGAGACCACCAAGGAAGTCCAGGGTCACTACACGGGGGTAAACTACCTCTGTTAGTCCCTTGCCTTGAAAACCCTATGGGGTTGCCATAAGGTGGATGTGACTTGACGGCACTTTCCACCACCAGTAAATGCATGAGCTTGTCAGTGAGCTCTCATTACTTAATGGATCTGATGTTAAAATTAAATTACTACAATTTTCCTAGGCAAGGTAAGAATAAATCCGGTCCTGTATATGGTGATTTATTTATTTTTTGCCTGCATGATAGCACCATCACACACCTGGAGCTCTCGCGGGCACAGAGCCTTCATCCCTATTCATTCCAGTAGAGGAAAGCACATTGAATTGGATCCTGTGATCTGTGGGTGCAAGGATCCTGGGATCTTCCCTGTTCCCCCCGCTCCCTGGAGCCCTTCTCTTGGAGCACCAGTTGGGCTGGTGCAGTAGGGAGGGAGAAGGGGGCAAAGCTGCTCCTTTTCTGTCCCCTTCTGTGAGCTGAGCTGTACTCATATAACAGGGAGAAAGAGGTACCTTGTTTCTTTCCTCATCCTCAATGCAGCAGCCTGAGGAATAAACCCCGCTTCACGGTGAGGGCAGGGTGGGGAAGACCTTGGACCATCTGTGTCTTCCACTGGCGGTTTGTGAGACCCAAGCCCTAGTCCTTTGTACATGCAGCTGCCTCTACCAATGAAGTGAATGGAAAAACCTAAATGTGTTTTTCAGCATTGATTAAAGTTTAGACACTTACAAGTGGGAGGCCCACAGGACTCACAGAGGGGAGAATCCCGTCTCTCTCCCCTCACCATTGCAACTCCAGGCCCCACCACACACCTGCAGCAACAGCAATGGTACCTGGGAGACACTCTGACCCAGAGCAGCTCCTGGCATCCTCCACCACCACAGCAGTCCTCCGCCACACACCCAGGCCTAGAGTGGCTCCCAGAGCACTCTGCCATGGCAGCCAGACAGGGAGCATCTCCCAGCATCTGCCATGGTGGCAGCTGGGATCCAAGCTGCTCCTGGAGTCCGCAGCCACAGCAACTGGCCTACTAGCCACTCCCAGAGTCCACAGCAATGACAGCCAGGCCTGTAGCAGCTCCCAAAGTCTGCAGCTGAGGCAGCTATGCCTGTAGCCACTCCTGGCATCCTATGCCATGGCAGCTGAGCCTGGAGTTGACACCACCAGTGGAGGCCACTGCCAACTCAACTGGGGTGAACATTTTTTAAAAAAATCTGGGTGGAATTTAAATCCCTGGTGTGTTTTAATTTGGGGGGGGGGCAGGGGATTTTTTGCTGAAAAATACATAGATCTGTGGATTTCAGTATCTGCAGATGGGGACCACACATAGTTATTAGACATGTCATGGCATTTCCATTTTTATCTTGACCTATGAATTCTATCTGGCTTCTACATGACAATATAAAATTATTTTATTGAATCAAAAGCGTAGGTCGATACCTGCACAATTCTTGTGAGGTTGTATTCCATAACAAACTTTTGCCATTCTGTTGATTAGAGAATCCAGGAGCTTGAAGCTACCTTGTACAATGCTTTGCAGCAAGAAACTGTGATAAAGTTTGGAGAATTGCTGAGTGAGAAACAACAGGAAGAACTGAGGACCGCTGTAGAAAAATTAAGAAGACAGATGCTGAGAAAAAGCAGAGAATATGACTGCCAGATCCTACAGGAGAGGATGGAGTTGCTTCAGCAGGCACATCAGGTGAGATGCAGATTACAGAAGAAATCTATGCAGCTTTGTTGTGAAAGAATGTACAGCCATTTATC
The DNA here is from genome assembly GCF_001447785.1 of Gekko japonicus. Taxonomy (NCBI): domain Eukaryota; kingdom Metazoa; phylum Chordata; class Lepidosauria; order Squamata; family Gekkonidae; genus Gekko; species Gekko japonicus. Next base: position 131,605 of record NW_015162580.1, read on the forward strand.
CAGTGTCCTTGGTTTATGATCTGTAAGACAAAAACACAATCCAGCTAAATTATTGTTAAAACTTGTTGATACCGGGGCTATTTTTGGGCAGGAAAGCACAGGAACAGAGTTCCAGCTGGCTTCAGAGTTGGCCATGCCCAGTACAGCCAAAACATCTGCTTGTGTGGCTACAGAGGGAAGGCCCAGGCTCACACACACCCAGCGACTCCAAGGCAGGCGGGCCAGGGGGGCCCCTGGAAGGATTGGGGAGGCATTTAAATGCCTCCCCGTGCCTTCCCTGGGCAAGCCAAGGGAAGGCAGTTTAAACTGCCTTCCCTTCCGTTCAAGGGGGGGCTTGCCTGGGCTCCCTGCAGCCACAGGGTGCCCTGGCAAGCCAAGGGGCAGGGGTATGGCCTAATATGCAAATGAATTTCTGCTGTTGGGTGTGGCCTATTATGCTAATGAGTTCCTGCTGGGCTTTTTCTACAAAAAAGCCCTGGTTGATACTATTACGCACTTATTTCACTCCCCCATAGAAACCCAATGTGTGTGACCCCAAAGTGCTTAACTTTAGCTGGATGGTTTATATTCCTCTAAAGTTACAGCTACTTCTCATATATAAAGGATTTTTGCTTGGGAGCCCTGAATAAATTTTGCTCAGCTGAAGTTCATCCAACCTAAAGTTTCTTCCTGCTTTTTGATTTATTTATTAGAGGATCCGAGATTTAGAAGATAAAACCGACATCCAGAAGAGACAGATCAAGGATTTAGAAGAAAAGGTTGGTTGCTTTATATATTTAAAAACAAAAAGTACAGCACATTTAAGTATTTTCAGATGTTATCAACTGTAACCTCTTTTATAGCATCATGTTTTACCATTTTTCATTTTAATTATTCTCATCCAGTATTTTTTCAGGAGCCTTTTTGTATACCTTATCTTTTCCACTATGAAACACGCTGTTTCTATTTAAATTATTGTCCTGTTAACATTTATAAAGCTAACCAGTTAAATGATAAAAAATCAAAAACCCCACATCAACAGAAGCCAGAATTGGCCATCAACCAAATATGCCTACAACAATCACCATGACAAAAAGTCCACTGAAAAGGATACTCTTGTTTATTTGAAGTACTTCTACACTGTTTTTCTGTCATACATGCAAAGTTTCAGTCTTCATTTGATTTCTGTCTTTTGGAGAAGGGGGTGTCAAAAATTGTGCCACCACTGACAAGGGCCAATCAAACAGAACTATATGTTGACCCTCTGATGGCAATGGACTGTTCCAGTTGTGGGCTCATGATGGAGAAGGTGATTCTTGAAATATCTTGATCCCAGCCTGTTTAGGTTTCTAATAGGGTTGTCAACCCCCCCGGTTTGCCAGGGGTTCCCCATTTTGGGAGGGGTTCTACCCACCACCGGCGAGATGGCAGGCGGGGGAAGCCCCACCCCCAACACCCACAGCCACCCCTCTCCCTTCTCTCTTGATAGAGAGGGGTGGCTGCCTTTAAATGCGTGGAATGTAACCCACGTTTCCTCCCAAGCCCGATCTCCACTTGAGATCAGGCTTGCAGGGAAATGCCTGCTTCGTGCACTTAAAAGGGAAACACAGCTCTTTGCTCTTAAAGGGGAAACGCCAGCTCCTGCACTTAAAAGGGGAACGCCAGCTCCTTTAAGTGCAGGGAACTGGCGTTTCTGGAGATCTGGTGCGCGGGCAGGGGGGCAGCGGACGTCCCCAACATGACGTCATCACGTCGGGGATGCCCCGCCCCCTCCAAGAACACCCCCAAAGTCCCCCGCTGGGGGTGGAAGATGGACTTGGCAACCCTAGTTTCTAAAGTCAAAGCCAACATGTTGAATTGCACCCAGAAAATGGAAGCCAGTGAGGAAATATCTGAGGCACTTCAATCAAAGTGGCTTTTCCCCATCAGCACTTGGATATTCTGGACCAGTTTCAGTTTCCAATAATTTTTCAAAGAGAGTTCAGTGTAAAGCACCTTACAGTACCCAGACTGCAAAGTCTGTTTGTTTATTTAAAGCATTTGTATGCCACCTTTCCACCCAAGTTAGGGCCCCCAGGACAGCAAACAATCACAAAAAATAAAAACATGCCTTAAATATAAATAAATATATGAAACCACTTTAATTAATAAAAGATGTAAACGTATAAACACAGACACATAAACAAGAAGGAGGGCCACTGATAATTAGTGAAGGAATGCCAGATGAAACAGAAAAGTCTTATCCTAACGCATACACTACTAACGTTGGCACTTTCCACTACCCCGTAAACTTCCCCTAAATATATCACATACCCAGAAAAAAGAAGTAATAGATCCAATGTCCCTACCTCTCAAATAACACATGCAGCCCAGAAAACACCGAACTGCAAATCCTCTTTTACAGCCCCAAAGCCTAGCCAGATCACCATAGCAATGCTACTCTCACCAACAGTTCTTCTCAGGGCTATTTTTGGGCAGGAACGCACAGGAACGGAGTTCCGGCTGGCTTCAGAGTTGGCCATGCCCACTACAGCCAAAACCTCTGCATGCGTGGCTACAGAGGGAAGGCCTAGAGAGCAACCCCCCCCCCGGCGAACACTGGGGAGGAGGAATATCTGCTGGCTGAATAATTATATTAATGACATGCTCAACAAAATGATTTAAGAGGCAATGCAACCTAATATCTGCTTTTTCTTTCTTTCTGCAGTTTCTCTTTCTGTTCTTGTTCTTCTCTCTTGCCTTTATTCTTTGGCCTTGATGTCATTGTGCCTCTTGAGAAGGTAAGACATGGTCCTTTATTTTCCCTTACAACAACACATATGTGAAATTTCTCATGTTCACTTAGGGTTCCCAAGTACTTACCACGATTCAGCGGGGGAACATTCCTCCCTGTAACGCAGCATGCCGTCGCCAGGAAGTGACGCTGGGCGACGCTCTGACAATGGGGCTGAACACTCAATGATACCATCGAGTTTCCAGCCCCATTGCCAGAGTGTCGCCCGGCGTCCCTTCCTGGCGATGGCATGGTGCAGCGTGTCTGTTGTCCATGCGGGAATGGTCCTGGGAAGACATATGTGTCCCCCGCCGAATCACAGTAAGTACTTGGTAAGCCTCTGTTCACTGCTTATCAATGTTTATTCAATGAACTTCTGAAGTGAAGATACAGAAATACAGGAACACATAACATGGCTTTTACACCTTTTACTAAGAACCATTTCACACACCAGCCTGGTTTTTCACTGTGTACACTCAACAAACCTGCAACCATTCTTGGTGCCCTGATGAGTACACGTGTATTACATATGTGTGTGCAAACATGTTTTCAGTACATTTAGACTTCATCCAAGCTTGAGATCACCTTCCATGTTCCATTCTTGCCTTTCATGTATAGTTTTATTGACCCAAAACATACAGTTTGATAACAATATGAGCATCCTAAAAAAATGTGGAAAAGGACCCACCATCTTGCAACTAACCAACCTCAAAAACATACATTTTGACGCCAAGATGAGCATCCTAGGTGAATTTTAAATATTGAAATAACCAGATCTGCCATATTGGAAGCTACAGGAAAAAGTCCCAAAACTGGAATGTCTACCCAAGAAATTTTTAAAGCAATTATACCCTGAAACATACATGAACGATAACATTCTCTGTACATATGTATATATTTTGTGGGGTGGATCTAAAACTATAGACGTCTGATGTGGATGAGAGGTAGCCAGAAAGTGGTACAGGAATGCCATGGGCAGGACACCCATTGTCCACACATGTCACAGGTCTCTGGAAGAGAGGAGTGAGGAAAAAGGCCTCAGCAGCAGGGTCAACAGAGAGATCTAAGGAGGCTCTCTCAGGAAGGTAGCTGGTGATGTTTCTCAGGCTGCACTAGCACATGAGCCTAACAGAGGCAGTCGACTGATGGTTGCTGCCTCCTCAGCTCAGTCCTCATATGGCACTTATGCAGAAGAAATGGAGATGCTGTGAATGCACCTCGATTAGAACAGTGCTGAAACTATCTCCTATACAACTGTTTCACACCGCACTTTTCCCACAGGAGTGTGTCCCCACAGCATTATAAGCAATATTGCTGCAAATATAACAGCAGCCACTCAGATATGATACTGTTTTACCATTATCCTTAGTGACAGTTGACATTTAATTCACCTTAATGTTTGATGTCCTCATCCATTATTATATAGAGAAGGAATAATGCCACCCTCTTTGGAGGCAGGACGGATAAAAATGTATAGACAGCATGAGAGCTATAGATAAGTTTAAGGGGACAGGGTATATATATATATCAGGATCAATGTGTTTTAGACATATAGTTTAAAGGTTGAAATAAATTGCTCTATCTATATACTATTAAGCAAGCACAGAGTACGCACTTAAATTTGGCTGTGATGGTGCCAGGGAGCCATGCTCAGCTCTGCACTGGGTCTGGTGGTGGCTACATAGTCCGAGGTTCTGTGCTGGGCCCAGAGGCAGCTACAGAGCCCAGGAGCTACACTGGGCATGCTGCCACTGGCACAGGCCAGGAAATGCACCAGGCATGCCGCCGCCACTGCAGGTTGGGAGCCACACTGCGCATGTTGTTGCTGGTGGAGCAGCCTGGGAGTCACATTGGACCCACAGGCAGTGGAGGCACAGTCCTTGGAGTCACACTGGGCACAGGCCCGGCAAGAAAGGAGGGGTGAAGGAATCCCCCCAGAGAGTAGCGCAGGCCTACACTTGTTTTCTAATGATGAAATCCAAAGACTCAATAAAACCATTTGCACAATCCTTACATTCTAATGTTAAAAGATTGCCTATGCCTGTTAATGAATTAAAGATGAGAATTCACTGGATGGTTTCACTAGGATCACAGACTAGATACTGGTATCAGCAAGAAAATTTTGTGTTCTGTATTATCTTTATGGGACTAGAAAATGTTGACTTTTTCCCCTTACTTTCTAGAGTGACTGAAATACACAGAAAAGGGCAGATGCTTCCAAACTCATGAAGGGAGAACACTGTTTACAACCACTTCAAAACAAAGCAACACTCGGTAGCCAAGACCACACCCACCATGTAGTTCAAAGCCATTATTCAAGATTTGTTACTTGACAGTTCCTGTCTAAAGCTACAATCTATGCTGCACTTAATTAAATTCTATAAGGGGAAAAGGAATATCCCATCAGCGTATATCACTAGAATCCGATTTTTACGGGAAACAGCAAGAAACCGCATTCAGGAGATTGAATGAAGGTATGTCAGGCAAGGAACCAAAGTTACTATGAACAATCTATCCCTGCTGTGCAGGGGGATTATTTTAAACATAATACCAACTTCCCATGAAAGTCTTCAATAATGAAGGGAACAGAGCAAATGAAATGTATTCAGAACTCTATGGGGACAATAAAATAGTCCATTTGGAAAGTCTGGCTTTCTCAATACAGGGACTCTTTTTCTCTCTCTGATTTTAAACTCAGGAACAATGACAGCTGCAATGTGAACAAAATGGAAAAACCGTACTCTGTTTTTGTTTCGTAATGGGTAGAACATGGCAGTGGGATAGATACAGTTTGAATATGGCCTTGCTGCTGCCTGCAGTCACAAGGAAAGGAAGAGCGTGGAGAATCAACCTGGTGAGAACGGCTGACAATGCTCTTGAGGATTCCTGACAATGCTGCAGCCTTATCTGTCATCAGGATCCTTCCACGAAGGACAGCATGTTAGATATGTTCGTTTCATCGAAGGAAGAACCCTGCAAGAACTCAGCTTTCATTCCCCTAACCATTTAATGTATATTTAGTAACTGGGATTAAGGTGGAAGTGTCACCAAGACTCCAAAATAGTTATGTCAGAGAGGAACCTGATGCCTGTTAATCCAACCTCAGCTTCCAGAAGAGTTTCTGCCTCAGCTCACCTATTAAAATACAAGTGAAATACTTATAAACAATTACCCCCCCCCTTGTCACCGTCACTTTCTCAGTCAGCTGCATGAACCAAAATCAGGAATCTAAGGAATACTCTCTGGCTATTGCACACACACATAAAGGCATATGAAAGTTAAAGGTAGCCTTATGTTCATAATTTAAGGTTTAGTATTATCTCCCAGTTTACAGTACAAGTCTAGCAATTTTCCTAGAGTTTCTTGGGGAAATGGCCCTTGCTCATGAAGTTTCCCTATTAGAGTCATTGGTTTGTATCCTGCGTACCATCAATTTGCAAGGAGGCAAACATCATCCCTTTGCTAATAGCAGCAGCAGAACCTGCTTCCATTTATTAGTGCAGTTCTGTCCCTTGTTGACCCCACTGACCTGCTCTTCCATTTCACTGTAGACTACAAGGAGGATGTTTCTTACCTGTGCACTCATGCAGTTTAAATAAATTCAAGAAATTTAAATAAAGCAAGTCCAGCATTTGCTTGTGGTTGTTTGGTTTTCATAATGATGAGCAACCTAGTATAATAATAATCATCATCATATGGCATTGTGTGTAGAATAGCCAGGAGATCCTAGGATTGCCTAGCAGCCGCAAGTTCTAGCTCTTAGCATTGTGCTAGTGATTATCTAGACTTGTTTTTTAGGGGCTGAGAGAGCTCTGAGAGAACTGTGACTGGCCCAAGGTCACCCAGCTGGCTTCATGTGGAGGAGTGGGGAATCAAACCCAGTTCTCCAAATTAGAATCTGCGCTCTTAACCACTACACCAAACTGGCTCTAGCCTAGAGTTTAGGCTGTACACCGCTTAGCATTAAAAATGGGATTTAGCATGGATGGATAGCAAAGCCTTGGGTTCTTGTGAATGTCAGAATGCTGCAAGAGCACTTTAAGTGCCCACCCTTCTTTCCTCAAGTCACCATGCCTGGCTCCCCAATGCATTGTCTGTTCCGATGTCATCTCTTTGAAAAGCCGAGGCTTTCCTATCAGTTCCTCATGCAATGAAGAAAATTTGTACTGCAAGGGATGAACAACACTCTCTCGCAATGGTGGTGGATGAATGTCATCACTTTTTTCTTTCATCATGGTAATTATGCTGAACATGCAGCAATAGCTACTTGAAAATAGAAGAGATTTCATTGGCCAGCTATTTATCACAGATGTGTTTCTACAGCAGAAATATTGTGATGTTCCAGGCTTTAGATCAGTAAGGCAGGGCATACAGACAGCGACTAGTCATTGTCACAGATCAAGATGGGTAGCCTGTCTGTAGCAGCAGAAAAGAGCACGAGTCCAGAAGCACCTTAAAGACTAACAAAATTTGTGGCACGGTATGAGCTTTCGTGAGTCACTGCCCACTTCTTCAGATACAGGTTGAATGTGAGTCCATCTGACCTTATATCTTAGATCAGTAACTGATTGTCCTGGAAGGTTAAAAACCCCACTGATTTTTTAATGTCTTGGTTTCTAATGTCAGACAAACCACAACATTCAAAAACCAGTGGAGGGACATTCAGTTGCTCACCTAAGAGTATCAGTTCTCTTAACAAAGGAATTTCAAAGAGAAATTAGAAAGAGAGATTGTTGAATTGCAACTGATAATGAAGCTCAAGACAATGCATCCTGAATCGAGACCTAGGTTTCTTGTCTCATTACCAATGCTGATTTCTCCATACCTACTACTACTCCTGCATATCACACCTAATCCAATCATGCCTGCTATTGTCATTCCACAACAGTAGCACAAAAATGAGCACAGTAGAATGCCAACAGCAACCAGAACTGTGAAACAAATATCAAAATAGTTAAAACACCATCCTTTATATTGTTCTCTTATATATCTAAGTAATCCAATTACAAATTATGTAAACAAGAGACTGTTCACTGATTATTACAAACTGTAACAGTCTTTAAGGGGCTATGGGACTCTTGTTCCTTTCTGCTCATTCAGTCATGTGGAACTTTGTTTCCAAATCTTTTTTTTTAATCCTTGATTTTGTGGCTTGTTCCTAAACAGAGATTCATGCTACAGGAAGACAATTTCCCTGCCTCCCACTGCAGTCTTCAATGCCACAAAAATATTCCTGTAGTTCAGTGGTTACACAGAAACAGTGTGGAGCAGTATCAGGGTCTATAATGTGTGTGTGTGGCAAAAATCATCCTCTGCAAGTGGAAATGCCAGTTGATGGAATTTCTAGCTGTATCTGAAGAAGTGAGCAGTGACTCATGAAAGCTCATAGGTAAAGCTAAAGGTTTCCCTTGCTCGAAAGTCAGTCGAATCCAACTCTAGGGTGCAATGCTCATCTCCGTTTCCAAGCCGAAGAGCCAGCGCTGTCCGAAGACGTTTCTGTGGTCATGTGGCCGGCATGAAGCTCATACCCTGCCACATATTTTGTTAGTCTTTAAGGTGCTACTGGACTCTTGCTGTTTTCTACTGATGGAATTTCTGTTAATGCCGATGTAGCAGCAATTTAGGACCAAACCCATGTCATTTATGTTTTGTATCATTCTAACTGATTTGCTGAGAACAGTTTCACTACACATTACCTCTAAATCATAATCCAGTGCCAAGTATTGACAGTCAAAGAGTTTATAAGGTCACTGCAAATCTGGATTGAACTTAACCTGCCGTTCAGGTAGGTCTTGTGTCCATATTCAATTATAATTTTTAACGTCTTAGATTGGGGGTGGTGGGATGTGCTTGTCATATTTTTGTTTGTTTTGCTTCCTGCTCATCTGTTACATAGCATCCAATGAAAGGATAGAGGTTGCTTCCCTATGTCAAATCTGAACTCCATCTCAATGGACAATTGCACTGCCACAGGCCATTTCACGCATGCAAGGAGTTCAGTATCCGTCCTTGTCTTCCTTCATTAAAATGTTCTGGACTCAAAACTAGGTTTTGTCTTACCATAGTGTGTGTAGATTCTGTCTCATCAGAGCACAGATATGAGAAATACATCAGAATTGTCTACCTGTGGAATAATGCTACAGTATTCATTTAATCCATTTCCTTTTCCTTTTTTTGGAAATCCCAGGTTATTGGCTATTACTGCTGATGTCATGCCTTGTCTGCAGTGTGTGTCTTAGTACTTTTCTTGTGTGTGTCATTGGTGATATTAATATGCAGTTGTTTCATATCTAGAAATTAATTTCCTAGCCTTTTACAAAGAAAATGGCAGATACAAAGTGGGACAAACTTCTTGTAGAATGAATGCAGCCAGTCACTTACCAGTTATGTGGGTAGTAACAGGCTGTACATGTAAACCACTTGGTAAGCTAGTCATCTGTAATACACTATTAAGCAAAAGGAAAATGATACTACTTCTCTTCCACCAGCTTCTGATTGGGTTAAGATGCATGGGAACATTTTCCTCACTACCTAGCAGGTCTTTATAAACAACTTACCATGCGGTTACACGTACAGTTGCAAGTTCTCAATTAGTAAATGACAGTCCACATTCGAATGCAGAATCTACATTGTCAGCACAACTGCTGCCTCAATTTCCTCATTAAAAAACAAACAAGCCTACAATTCTAGCCTGTACAGTATCCTGATACTACTAGTGCTTTGACTTTTTGTATATTTCACTAGATATCTCTGAACTCTATCAGGATAAAGAGACCTTTTTGGCCTGAATGCCACCCCACCCCCAATGTCTGCTATTGAAGATGTTCTTGGCTTGGCAAACAGAAGGGGAGGGAGAAGACTGGGAGACACACTGAGAACAGGCCCTTGGGCAGAGAAATTGGTCCTTCATGCAGAGCAAAACAATTTGGCACGCTGCTTTTTGTCTCATATTGCAGGGATTGCCTGCTGCTCTATAATTGCAGTTGTGACAGATCAAGCCAGGGTTTGTAGAACTTTTAACTGTGGTGTGGCATAGATTTTTAAAGTGCAGTTCCATCAGAGTGTTCTGAAATGTAGCAAATATGGTGATAATGGAATACAGCTGTAGGATGGGATTTTGTTCTCATTTTTGAAAAATCTGGGGGAGGTAGAATGGGGTCATGCTGGGAAATCCAGCAGCCACACCATCATCTTAGTTCCTCCAGAGGAATGATCTACTGTAATCAGAAAAGGAAATAAAGTAGTTTGTGCTATACCATTTGATAGTGTTATTCGTAAAACACCTATTGAAATTGTTTGTGCCTCTGTAATTATGGTAGAAGAAATCTCCAGTATCCAAAATAGTTCCTGTTCCATAGGGAGAGAGTGTTGTTCATTCCATTTGTCCAAATTTCCCTTTTCAAAAACACACAAGATGAGTTCCTGCAACTATCATTGTATGCTTCCTCTTTATAGTGGTGATGCAATATTTGTAATGTAGTAGTGACTATTAGGATACGTTGCACTACATCCCCAAAATCTACAACAAGCAAATGATTGTTGAATCTATACATAGGCACAATGACAGTGAAGGCATGCCTCCAACATTATAATAGTATTTCTCGTGATTAGTACATCTAGCACAGGAAACTGTCACCATTCAAGAGACCCTTCCAAATTCTGCAATAGCAGCCCAGAATGCTACAACATGACCTTTTGTGTAGCATGGGGTCTTCTGCTGCCATTTTTGCTATGTCCTTTTTAAAAGTGCACATTATTACCAGACTGATTTCTAAACACCCATTTCTGCATTTAAACACAATGTTGGCATGTAGGGGGGATTGCCTTGTGCACCCATATGCCATATGTGCACCATAATTATTATTTTGAGTACTATTTCAAATCAAAACCATTCCAAATGTGAACATTATTGCCCCTACTATCATTAGGTAATGACCATCAACATTACTGATTTGTTTAATCATGTATATGCCTACCACTGTAATTCCTCCTTTCTGGTCTACTGCAGATGTCGCTAGATAACTTGTAATCTACATACTTATATCATTCAGTTTAATGTGTTTTTGCCATTTGGACTCCTTAATACACGATAATTCAATCTTGGTCTGGATAAAGAATCATAGGCATAGATCTTTGTTTCAGCCAAGGCTGCTTTGGCGGTGTATGGCTGTTTGTTCTGTGTCACACCATTCTTGTTATATGATGTATTCGTATTTCCATTGAAACAAATGGCTAAACTCGGATGCATCCCAATTGTAATTCAGTCCCTAATGGTACAGAAAGTTGGGACTAATTTTGTTCCATAGCATAGTATACTGAAAAAAGCTTTCATGTTTTAAGCTCTGTCTTTGATATTGCAATATGTTCTTTGTGTATGCATGCTCATCCCACTTTATCTAATAACTTACAGCCAGTCTTTTGATGGAGGCTCTGGAGGAGGACAACCTTGGTGACAGGTTCGGAGTAACTTGGTGAAAATTCTGTAATTCATAGAATTGAGTGGTCTGTCAAATTGCTCTAGAGACTTGAAGGGGGGAAAAGTTGGAAGGGGAATTTTCTTTCCCCTCAGCGCAATACAATCTGTGCCTAATATCCACCTTTTCACACTAACTCTGCAACCCCCTACAGTCAGCCAGATGAAATTTAGTTCACCATTACAATTTTGTATGTATGAAAAATACATATGTTTACGGTTGTACATACAATGTATATAGTAGGATGCTGTTAGACCTTATAAAAATGTACTTCCAAATCTAAGACTGAGGATGTGAGGCCAAGGATTAGTAACCCTTGGTGAATTTGGTGGCAGTTCTGGAGGTCTTCCCATGGTGAAATTGTACCAGGACAGTCAAAAACCTTCCCAGACTCCAATGTTGTTCTGACTTCTGTGGTAGGCCTTGGTGTTTATGTGTAGAGGCATTCTGCAGTGACAGGACACAGGATGTTATTGCATGCAGAAGGTTTCTGTGCATGTATGGCCTGGCCCGATGTGTCACGGAATCTTCCAGAATCACAACTAAATTCTGGAAGGTTCAAAGGTAAAATCAGAGCCTCCAGATCTGAAAACAGATTCTGGAACATTCAGATGAAAATCCAGGTTCTCTGAATCTTTTCCTGCAATGGAGCAAGATGGTCCCACCCATCTCTAGAAGCTCCTCATGTTTCAGTTTGGCATCTCACTAATTTTCTTTTTACTATCAGTGCTCTTTGGCTCTTTTCCTGCTCTTTTTTTGCCATGTGGTTCCTCAGTCTCATTGACCAAGAGTGTTGAAAGTGATCTTTCAGATTAGTCATGTGCTGTGCAGGTTAGGAGAAGGTGCTTTCAGAGACAAATGGGCAAAAGACAGGCTCACAAACAATACAGCAGTATTATATTCCTACACGTCACAACTAAAAGCTTTCTATTTTGACATACTAAAGGGACACACCACTTGGTTACTTACAAGTATAGTAAACCTTTCAATTTTCAGCTCAAGGGCAGTGTGGACATACACTGAACCACCAAGCATTTCTTTCTACTGTAACCCATTTGGACTGCACTAGCCAGACCCTTTTTATTCCACCAAGTTTAGATTCGGCAGACTGCTTGTTTACTTGGCAGAGTCCTGCTTTCTCTCCATGGCATCTGACCTCTGTATATAACTTGCTCCCATTTTTGTGTCTATAATTCCAGAAGAAAACTGTAAATTATTTGGCAGAACAACCCTTTGATAAGCACTGCTGGCCATGTATATGTACTGTATGTATTAACGTGTAGATGAGAATCCTTATTGTATGTAAAGTTTTATGGATGGTTATTTTTTAATTTATGTATTTAATATAGGATTCAATGACCTCTGGTGTTTTAGTTTGTATAAAAATAAAACAGCAGCATTTTTAAAACTTTACTTTACATTAATGGATGTATTATCCAAAGCCTATTTGAGATCTGTTTTAAAATAAAACGCAGAAGGCAAGAGAGCAATAAAATAAAGAATCCGCTTCCTTCCATGTGTTAATTTCATAGGAAACAGAGTAGAATATCAGAAATGAATGAGATTTTTCAGGCTTTATTTGTGCCAGGAATTATCAGGACTTTACCTCAGAATTTATTTTCAATACCAGGCTTTAGACCTAGAACATATGAAACAATAATATAGCTATGTCTCTGCACTCTTAATTTAGGTTCAGGTCTTCCATGAAGTCTTCAGCCCTCAGTACTTTTGTTTTTAAAAGTGAAGCATTGGAGCTTCCTGATACAGCAAGATTTTCAGCGGTACAAAGACAGAAAGCTCCTAAACCACCCAGAACAACCAAAAGATTTTTTCAGATGATGTGGTATATTTTAGTTCTGTATAATTAAAGCGATTAAAATGCCATTCAGGTTAATTGTATAACATTAGATTTTTTGTTTTTTGTTAGACAGTGTCATAGATGCAACGAACATGAAATTGAGCCAACTTCAGAGGATGGCGGAAGACAGGAAGGCCTGGCATGATCTGGTCCATGGGGTTGCAAAGAGTCGGACTCGACTGTGCGACTGAACAACAACAACAAATAACATTAGTGCAGTGGTCAAGTACATGTTTTGCATGTATAAGGATTCATATTTATGTGTTTATATATACTTCCTGGAGTATATTATCCCTTTCTATATGTAGATAGTTCTAAAGGCATTACAAAGAAATCACCATAAACCATGACAGACTATATCAACAGGCAGCAAGCAGCAAATGCAAATCGTATCAGTCAATCAGCCTCACCTACCACTGCTTTCCAAAATAAAAGGATCTTAAGAAACTGCTGGACAGTAAGCAGTGAGACGGTCAGAAGGGTTTCTTGAAGCAAATCTACATATCTAATTCTCAACAGTCCCCTCTGATACTTATTTCTGCCAACAGAGGGCACACTCTCCCCCAACAGGTTTTCCCACAGACTCAGGGGACTCTGTGGGTCTGAAGAAACAAAAAATAAAAAAAGTTTTTAAAAAATCTCGGGGAGGGTTGAATTCTGCCCCATACCTTTTGAAATGGCCGCCATAGGGATCTACTCCAGGCACTGCCACATTGACAGTGAGAGACTTAAATGGGGGGGGGGGCTTCTAACTGGTTCTGTCAGTAGAAGAAGAAGAGATTGGATTTATACTTTGCCCTTCACTCGGAGTCTCAGAGCAGCTTACAACCTCTTTTCCCTTCCCCTCCCCACAACAGACACCCGGTGAGGTAGGTGGGACTGAGAGAGCTCTGACAGAAACTGCTCTTTTTCAAGAACACCTCTGACAGAACTATGGCTTGCCCAAGGTCATTCAGCAGCTGTGAGTGGAGGAGTGGGGAATCAAACCTGGTTCTCCCAGATTAGAGTCCGTACACTTTAACCACTACGCCAAACGGGAAGGGGTCAGGGCCCTTCCCAGGCCTATTTTGGCCTTTCAGGGAGGGATCCTTAGGGCAAGGCCTGACAAGGGCTGCCAGTGCCAGGCTGGGAAATTCCTAGCGATTTTGTGGTGGAGTCTAAGGAGGGCTGGGTTTGGGGAAGGGAGAGGCCTCAGCTGGATAAAATGCCACAGAGTCCACCCTCCAAAGGAGCCATTTTCTCCAGGGAGACAGATCTGAATGACTTGATACCACCTGACTTGCATGACTCAACTAAGCCTGGTTGCTTGCTACTTTTCAACAGTAGCCATCCCATTAAAGCCAGTGTGGGTCAGCAGTTAGAGCTTCAGAGTAGGGTCTGCGAGACCCAGGTTGAGATCCCCATCTTGCGGTGGAAGCTGACTGGATGATTTTGGACCAGTCACACACTTTCAGCCTAACCAACCTCACAGAGTTGTGCAGATAAAAAGGAGGAGAGAATAATGTAAGATGCTTTGGTTCCCATTTGTGGAGAAAGACTGTAATTTTCCTAGGTAGACACTGTGGGGGGAGGGGGGAGACGGAAAGCTGAAGATAGAGAGGTAGATAAAGGTAGGGTGGCTGTTGCATGGGAAGGAGGCTGGGAGAGTGATGGGGGCAGAAAGAGAGAGTGATGAGGTGGGGAGGCAGAAAACACAGAGAATGATGACGGGCAGAAAAAGAGAGGAAGTAACATGCATGGAGGAGAGACAGAGAGTAAGAAAAGGGGGGCAGAAGGGAGAAAGAGGGTGAGAGAGGTAGGAGGAGAGGGGAGGAAGCAAAGGTGTGAGGAATGGGATAACCGTCCCACAACAGGTCCCCACTTGTAATTCTATAATCTGAACATAACAGCTGAAAAAGCCCTGTCCCTCATACCCACCAACCTCAGTACCATTAGAATAAGTATGCAGAGAGAGAGAGGCACTGCCAATTGATTTCAGATCATGCATTTGCTCATATGGGTGAGTTAAAGTTCAGTCTCTGTCATCTCTGGTTGAAGCATATCAATTAGCAGGCTCTGGGTAAGACTCTTTCTGATATTTTGGAGAGTTGCTACCAATCATAGTAGACAAAATACTCATTATAGGATTGCCAACTCAGGGGAGGGAAACACCTGAAGATTTTGGGGGTGGACTCTGAGGAGGGAGGGGTTGGGAGAGGGGAGGGACCCCAGCCAGGTATAGACCCCACACTCCAAAGCAGCAATTTTCTCTAGGGGAAGTGATCTCTGTTGCCTGGAGATCAGTCCTAATTCCAGGAGAGCTCCAGGCCCCACCTGGCGGTTGGCAACTGAGGGGGGACTTACAAACAACTACTTTAGATGGAAAGATGCATAATTCAGTGGTAGACCATGTGTTTTGCATGCAGAAGACCTCAAATTCAATCTCTGGCTCTTCCATTTAAAGAATATCATAGTAGGGCCAAGAAACTTTGCAGAACCACTGCCAGGCAGAGAGGAAAGTACTGGACTTTGATGGACCAGTGGTCTGATACAGACTAGCTTGTACTCCTGTGTTTGAAATGCAGAATAATTTGTATTAATAATCAGGCCAATGAACAAAATTTAATCAGATTAAATAAGGGTACAGAGAACCAATACAGAATATGTTTCACACTGCTGCAAGTGGAAGAGGATGTTAGGAGCAGTGTTCCCTCTAAGCTGAGTTAGTGTGAGTTAGCTCACAGTTTTTTAGCCTCTGGATCACACATTTTTGTCTTAGCTCAGGAAGGATGGCTCCAGAGCAAATTTTGTAGTAGCCAAATCGCATGCTCGCAACTTTAACATCAGTAGCTCGCAAAGTAGAATTCTTGCTCACAATACTCCACAGCTTAGAGGGAGCATTGGTTAGGAGGCATCTAAAGTTGCCTGAATTCCACCGTCTCATACCCTTAAATTCATGGGGTGGGGCCTAGTAGTGTGTAGTCATGTGGCTTTGAACAGTCACCTCATGCAAAAAAGAAGTAAACAGCATACACATAAACTGTATGCTACACAGAAATGGCTGATTATTGCCTCCATGTCTAGTTAGGGCTGCTAGCTCTGGTTGGGAAATACCTGGAGATTTTTGGGGTGGAGCCTGGGGCGGGCAGCATTTGGGGAGGGGAGGGGAGGGACCTCAGCAGGGTACAATGCCATAGAGTCCACCCTCCAAAGCAGCCATTTTCTCCACGGGAACTGATCTCTATTACCTGGAGATTAGGTGTATTAGCAAGAGATCTCCAGACTCCACCTGGAGGTTGGCAACCTTATGTCAATTTGACATGTGCAGTAGATACTGTAAGCAGGCATATACAGGAGGGCTTGTGTGTCTGTAAGGAATTGTTCTGAAGAGAAACGTATGACAAAGTTACACAGACAAGCCTTATATGTTTTTATCTCTGATTAATTAATAAGTCTATTGTTCTCACAAACCAGATCATTGTCATCTTGAGGCAAATTATCATAGGAGAAATTCAGGCAAATTCAAGCACTTTAAATCCTAATGATTTCAACAGGAAAGTTTTGAGCACATGCTTAACCATCCCCTTATAACAGATAAAAGTGGTTATCTCTCAGTAAAACACAACCTTCTCGATAGAAGCACAGGAGAATTGTGTATATGGAAACAAATCAATTCCAGCTTTCATGGTTAAAAAATGTATCTCTGTATAGATTTGTTCAGCCATCTGCTGTTTGATATAAAGCCTTTAGTCCTTTTTCAGTCCTTCAAAACGAATGCTTTGTTTTCTGTTATTTAAAAGTACATATAGTTGAGTCCCCCAACCTTTGGCTTTATTGCTGATTAAATTCCTAATTCTTTCCACAAGATGGCAGCCTTTTGCTGTCATCCATGGAAGACTGGGGGGTTGAGTGGAAAAATCAGAGCTCTCTCGCTCGCGCTCTCTCTCTCTCTCCCCACAGAGATTTTCCCTGTCTTCCGCTCACAAGGAAATCACAAGTCCAAAACTATTTGACATTTAGTGTCAGACTATGCTGTCTGCAGTTTTGTTCAGCCACAAAGGGAAACCAAAATGCTACCCGGTGCATTTGCCTTTGCAAGAAATCTTCACATCTCTGCCTAAGGGGTGTTCTGGCTGTGTCCTGACAGATGCGGTAAATTAACTTACACATCTAAGAAACTCAGCATTCACAAAGAGGCTTGGAACTGATTAACCACACTCACTGCAATTCAGCCTTGCTCTTCTGCCAGACAGGGGAAGGCTAAAGGTCAGTGGAAGTCACAGGCACAAGTCCTTCATGTCTCTTTTAAGATGGGGAAGCATTTTCTTGTGCCTAGATGCTGCCTGTCTCTTACAATTCTTTTGTGTGGTTTCAAGCATAAGATGGTTTTGTGATTTGTGGTCACCAGTTTCGGCTGTACTCGCTTCCAATGTTTTGTGAGGCAGCATTTGTACTTCTAATGTCTCATTGGAAACCAAAAGTAGAATTGTTTTAAATTTCTACAAAGACAACCCCATTAGGCCTCAGTCCAGCATCATACACAGGCAGGAGTCAGCAGCTCAGTGCATATCTCCTCAGGCACAGAGAGGAAGAGAGAGAGACAGAGACACAGAGAGAGACAGAGACAGACAGAGACACCTGGGTAAGGCAGTGAGGAATCTGTGAACGAATCCTCCCAGCATTTTAAAAATCAGTCATATGGGGCCCTGATTCAGCCATTTGGGTGGGAAAGGAGAAGTTTACATCTTT
Organism: Gekko japonicus; assembly: GCF_001447785.1. NCBI lineage: Eukaryota > Metazoa > Chordata > Lepidosauria > Squamata > Gekkonidae > Gekko > Gekko japonicus. The sequence continues at coordinate 149,417 of NW_015162580.1, forward strand.
ACACATATACCCCTGCACACATACAGGTGTCAAAAGGATAGGTTACCCCCCCCCCCAGGACTAACAGCAGCATGGAGGGACTACTGTCCTTATATCACATTTGTATTCAGCTCTGTAACCAAGCAATTTAAGGAAGCACACAAGGTTTCCTCCTTTTCCATGGCACCTATCAGCAGTTTTGGGCTGGGAATAGGGTTCCCAGCCTCCAGGTGGGATCAGGGGATCCCCTTAATTACAGCTCATCTCAAGACTACAGAGAGCTGTTTCCCTGGATAAAATTGATGCTTTGGAGAGTGGACTCTATGGCATCGTACACCGCTGAGGGTCCCTGTCCTCCCCAGGCTCAAACCCCAAATCTTCAGGGCCTTCCCAACTTGGATCTGGCAACCCTACTCCCCCATCCCCTGTTGGGGGCCTGGGGGCACCTGGCAACCCTAGCTGGGGGGAGAAGATTATGGGGAATAATGGAGACTTCTATTCCCGCCTCAACTTATTTGGTGCTGTTGCTGACCATCTGCCTGTGTAAGTGCAACCTTAGCTCTAGGAAGATTTTTCAGCCTGGGAAAAAACCCTCATGTCTCCAGAGCTGCCTGTGCAAGGCCTGCCCCCACACTGTATGGCATTATCTGGATGGGGGAGGTTAAGTGGTTGGTTTAAAAATATATTCTTATGTTTCAAAATGCTCTTAGATATTTCATTAGAAAACAGATAAGCGGATCCTAGCATAATCAACTTGTTTCCACTGGGAAATGTTATCTATTTTACTTGCATGTGAAACACTAATAATAATTTCTCAGAGATAACAGTGCCCAAACTGTTGCTTGTACAATCAGCTCTTTATATGAGACATTAGGAATGCACACTAACCTGAGAAGACACTGCACTTGCTCTTAGATGAATTAATACAGGTTTCTGACAGGAACTCTCTCAGAAATAAATAAGTGCAGTGCCTTCTCAAGTTAATATGTTGTCTTTCTATTTAAAAATGTTACATTCTAAAAATGAGGTACTTTCTAGAAAAATTCTAGCCAGGATAATATTTCTAGGCAATGGCTGCTAGAATGGCATGGAAGGGGTAAATTGTGATTAAAAATGAAAGCGGCAGAAAATAACCTTGTTCCAGTTCAAAACTGGATGTGCATACCAAACGATCATACAGGACATTCAGGCTTCCCCCATTCAGTAGAAAGGAATGGCTACACCACACACATAATGGAGTGGTTGCACACAAGAACTGGCTGTCTAGCTGAAATTGAGTTAATAATTATAATGCTTAGCATTACTTAGCACTTTCAGCTGAGCACATATACTACCACAGCAGTCTTTGTAACAACTTGGCATAGTGTTATCCTAGAACTACAGATAGGATTGTCAGCTGGCCAGTTTTCCAGATTAAGGGTTGTTGTTGTTTATATAATGCAAAAGGGAAGAAAATGCTTAAGGAAAAACCATCAACAATATGAATGTATTCTGTACTAACTTAAAAACCAATTTATTAAGCAGCTAGGAAAAAGGCCCGTTGTGGAAATAAATACATCGACCTCTAGAAAGAGGCTCTGGGCGGGTGCCCCGGCCTTGGACACTCAGTGTCAATTTGCTGTGGCAACCTCAGCAGAGTATAATGACAATGAGTCCACCATTTTCTCCAGAGGAACTGATACCTAAAGAACAGTTGTAATTTTGAGTGATCTCCAGCCCTCACCTGGAGATTGGCAACGATGGTTCCCAAGAAGGGAATGGTTGGTTTGAAGGGTGGAGTCTATGGCTTTGTACCTGTCCGAGGTCCCACACCTCCTGAAACCTCACCCTCTCCAGGTTCCATCCCTCACATCTCCAGGAATTTCCCACCTGGAGTTGGCAACCCTATCTCCTTCCCAGCCAATCATCAACCTACCTTTATTTTCCTTTCACTCTTCAGCTTTCCACCCCCCACACACCTGCAGCCTCTCCCGTGTTCTGAAGTCCTGACTGCTACGTCACATTGGCTGTCATACGGGAGCCACCTCAGCAGCATATAAGGATACAGAGCCCACCATTTTCTCCAGGGGAACTGATCTCTGCCATCTGGAAAGCAGTTGTAATTCTGAGTGATCTCCAGCCCTCACCTGGAGATTGGACACATTTTACCTCAGAACAGCAAACTGTTTAGAATGTTAGAGGCAAAAGCCAATCAAGTTGCATATGCAAACGACCTCTGTGTTCCAAGGCAGAGGCCAATGAGGCTGCATATGCAAATAACCTCTGTGTTCTGACTGGCTATGGGGGGGGGAGAGGAACAGCAAACTGTTTAGAATGTTGGAGGCGAGACTCAAGCAATGCAGCCAGTGGATAGGGACAGATTCTGAATGACACACCAGGGCGCCAACCAATTCCGGAGCATGTGGAATGTTCTAGAGAAGTGCCACCACCATTCGGCTTTTATATATAAGGGAGATAGCCTGTTGCATATTATTTCCATTTCACGCTAATGCGTTAATTCTGTATTGAGGTTGGTGGTCACAACCCAACAGTTACTGCTTATAATGTTAGCATGCTCCCAGGCACTACTTCAAAACAGTGATAGCTCTTGAACATGACACAATATATATGTATGGATATTACACTACACCCTCAGATGACATACAAAAAGTGTCCATAGACTTCCTGTGACAAAATGATGTCGCTGATATAAGGCGGAAATTTCCTGTGCAGCCATGTGCAGCCGCTGTACAGCTGTACGCCTTTCCCAGGTATGCCAGCATTTCAATCTATCTTCCTCTCAGATCAAAGTGGCTGTGAGTATAACTTGGAACCAGATTTCACATAATATATTCATAGAATTATTGCAGACCAAAAGTTCTCAACTTGTGCAGAATCTGTTTCCACTGGGAAATGTTCTCAAAACTAACTAGAGCCCCATGCTGTATTTGGAACCAGATTTCACAGAATATATTCACAAAATTTTTGCAGACCAGCAGTTCTCATCTTATTTTATATTTTGTAATTGTTGGTTTTAACCAAATGTTGGTTTTAAATAGTTTGTAAGCCGCCCTGAGCTGCTTCAG
>NW_015162580.1:152558-157579 GCF_001447785.1 Gekko japonicus
TCAGCAGGAGGGCGGGATAAAAATTTAATTAATAAAATAAATAAATAAATAAATGTTGAATAAAGAGGTTCTCAAAAAAGGTTCTCCCTTTCAAGGATCTCTCCCTTCCCCCATACCTCCTTCTTTCCTCCTGCCCCCTTCAGGCCTAAACCGGGCAAGGGCCTTAACTTGGGATGCCAGCTTCCAGGTGGGACCTGGGGATCAGTTCCTCTGGAGAAAATGGATGCTTTGGAAGATGGACTCAAAGGCCCAATCTGCATCTAGCATTTGCTCTGCTATTTTACCAAACCCACGCTGGAACAGAAATTCCCCTCTACGCTGCATGCCACTTTCACTATGATTGATCGTCGGATTTTATGGCAGTGTCCAGACTGCATGAGAGACGGTGTGGTGTAGTGATTAAGTGCGTGGACTCTAATATGGGAGAACTGGGTTTGATTCCCCACTCCTCCACACGCAGCTGCTGGATGACCTTGGGCAACCCATAGTTCTGTCAGAGCTGTTCTTGAAAGAGCAGTTCTCGAAAGAGCTGTCTCAGCCCCACCCACCTCACAGGGTGTCTGTTGTGGGGAGGGGAAGGGAAAGGAGTTGTAAGCCGCACTGAGACTCCGAGTGAAGGGCAGGAAATAAATCCAATTTCTTCCTCCTCCTCCTCCTCCTCTTCTTCTTTCACTTTGTTTGATCTCTTGGTTTTATGGTAGCCGTCTGCATTCAGGGGTGACTCTGCAGTCAGTAGGCATTGGCCCAGGGTATTTGAATGCTGTTTTGAGCCGCATCTTTTTCTGTTCCAGTGTGGGTTTGGTAAAACAGCGGAGGAAATGCTAGGTGCAGATTGAACCTGTGTCACTGTAACCACTGAGGTCCATCCTCCCCAGATTCCAGGAGTTTCCCAACCTGTATCTGGCAGCCCTTCCCTCCCATCCTCTACTGGTGACCGGGGGGATCTGGCAACCCTAGCCTCAACTGACTTTCACCACTCTGGTTCTAGGACTTCAGCAGAGACGGCCCAGAGCACCCTCCCTTCCACACCGGGCAACTCCCTCTTTAGTTAGGGCATGCCCTCAGGTACGACTGAATTTGAGGCACAAAGAACCCAGGCAGACTGAACAAGAAACAGTTAATTAAAAAATAATAATCATACAGCAAATAAGTGAATAGGACAAAAGTTATCAAAATGGGACAGAATTATTACAGGGATGCTACAATGACACAGGGCAAAACTCACAAAGAAAGAAGCCGGCTAGAAAACAACAAAGCTCTCCAAGAAGCTGGTAGCTGGAGATCTGGGAATACAACTGATCTCCATGTGACAGAGATCAGTTCACCTGGAGAAAATGGCTGAAGATGGACTCCATGGTATTATACTCTGCTGATGCTTTGCCCCTCCCCAAATCCCACCCTCCTCAGGTGTCACCCCCCAAAATCTCCAGATATTTCCCAACCTAGAGCTGGCAACTCTGTGTGACTCCCTGACTTGGTTACTATTTCTGTATCAAGACCTGATCCCAGTAGGCCAGACTCGGTCCCACCATAGGGCAAAGGATCAACTCCCTCCAAAAAGCAGCCTCACTAGTGCTCAGCTTCAGGGAGTGATCTTTGTGTGGGATCTCAGGTTTGCCAGCTTCGGGTTGTAAAATTCCTGGAAATTTGGAGCCTGGGAAAGGCAAGATTTGGGGAGAGACCTCTGCAGAGTATAATTCATAGAGTCCACTCTCCAAAGTAGCCATTTTCTCTAGGGGAATTGATCTCTGTAGTCTGGAGTTCAACTGTAATTCCAGAAGATCTCCACGCCTCACCTAGAGGTTGGCTACATTGGGGAATTTCACATTACCCTTTTAAAACCGTTACTGTACCTGAAATGTACTGGGTTCAGATGCGTAGAGTGATTAGCTCATGTTTATTAAGTGGTTTCAGCTCAAAAACTAAGACAAACTTGCAGGGTCAGAGCCCTGCTTACATTCATGAAACATACCACACCCAACACACACCCCACATCTCATGATAGGCTATTTACAGAGTATTGTTTACCAATTGGCTACTACTAGGATCCGGATCAATCTACTGGTTCATTCTAGGATCCAAGCCTTCTATTGTGATGCACTCCAAGCTACGTTATTCTGCATGTTTGCTAGCGAGCCCTTTCGCAAGTACAGTTCCCTCGCGATACATAACAGTACCTGAAGTGTAGTGGGTTAGACGCATGTAGAAACTACTGAGAAGGATGTAGTGATCAGCATGGTTTACTGGTACACAACAAAAGACAACAACTACTGGCCGGCTGGCCAACTATATACACACCTGGGGACACACCCCTAGGTCCCGTTGGTGGGTTTAAATCTCCCGCCACGGTCCTATTGGTTCCCAAGTAGAGAGACTAGGAGCCTAGTCCCCATTGTTCCTACAGAGTCAAGGTCAGGGGTATTTGCTGGCCCCTGGTGGCAGTCAGCGGACATAACAGTACCATCTTGGAATAAACCGGTACAGGGACGGCCATTTCACACAGCCTTTCCCCTACCGGTAAGGAGTCGTCTCTGAAGTGGTTTGTAATTTCAGACTGTGCTGCTTTATTTTCCCACCCTTTTTCGCCTGCACGGGCGATCTCCATTTTTTTTTTTTAAATACTTTTAAGAGCACTATGGTGCTGTAACACAACCCCAAAACAGCGCAATAGGAACCCCATTGGGATGCCTGGACCACTGAGATACATAAGATCACTGGATCTGCCACCTGGAAACAAGTGGAAGCTCAGGCACGCACACGCACACACTTCTGGATTTGATTTCTGGAACGTTAGGAAGGGAGGAAGGGGTGCTGTCTGGGTTTGTAAACTGTCCTGTTCCCCCCCCCCACCTTCCCTCACCATGACTGCACTCTCTTTCAGGCTGCCTGGAATTTAAAAATCTCTTCCTTTAACTTTTCACCTTCAGGCACCTTAAATCAAACCGCTTCCCCCCACCCCACACAGTAATTAGGGACAGGACAACAGGCTGCCTATTCGTTCCCCTCTTTCCCAGCATCCGTTTTACAAGTAGCTATCTTGCCCAAGGAGAATTCCAGGAACTCAAAACCTGTGGCAGGATTTTAAAATCCCCCCTCCCACTTTTCCAAGCCACACTAGCTCCTTCCAGCCTTGCAAACAGCATCCTCCTCTTGATGGCCAGCATACAGGGATGCCATGCCTTCAGGTGGGATCTGGGGATTCCCTGCACTTACAGCCAGTGTTCCCTCTAAGCTGAGTTAGTGTGAGCTAGCTCACAGTTTTTTAGCCTCTGGTTCACACGTTTTTGTCTTCGCTCAGGAAGGATGGCTCCAGAGCAAACTAACTGATGCAGTAGCCAAATTGCTCGCTCACAACTTTAATGCCAGCAGTTCACAAAGTGGAATTTTTGCTCACAGGACTCCACAGCTTAGAGGGAGCATTGCAGAGTTACAGCTTATCTCCTGCCTACAGATATCAGTTCCTAGGCATATAGCGAATGCTGTGGAAGGAGGACTCCATGGCATTGTACTCCATTGAAATCACTGTTCTCCCCAGATGTAGTGATCTCATGTATCTCAGTGGTCCAGGCATCCCAATGGGGTTGCTATTGCGCTGTTTTGGGGTTGTGTTACAGTGCCATAGTGCTCTTAAAAGGATATATTTTTAAAAGACAGAGATCACCCGCATGGGCGAAAAAAGGGTGCGAAAACCTTGTCATCAGAGGAAGCGCTACGGGGGCATTTTACACAGCACCCCATAGTGCTTCAGGAATGGTAGAAGGAATTGAAGACAGCTTAGAAGCAGTTTGCAGGTAAAACGGCTCAGGAACGCTTCCCATTTCGGTCTGAAAGGGGAAATATATTCTGACAGACAGAAACTATTAGTGAACAGTTCCTGAAACGGGGCATATCGGCTGTCTGAAATTCCCCCCGTCTCTGTCCAAGATTTACCTCCTTACAAGTCAGTCAAAATGTTGAAGTCCCTAGTCAGTATTTCCTCAGTCCTTTCAACTGATTTGTGCCTTACTGCAATCACCATGTCATCAGCATAAGCAAACTTCCTGAATATCATCTCAGGAACATCAGAGATGTATAGATTGAAAAGAACTGGAGCAAGGACCAAGCCCTGGACCGTTATTCAGTTTCTTCTGCTTGCTGACTGACGGATCCATAATTATTTGGAAAGTTCTATTGCTCAGCATGTTCTTTAGGAGTCGAAATAATGTTCTGCAGGGGAAAACTTGTAAAAACTTGTACAACAGACCATCTCTCCAGACTGTGTCATAAGCGGCAATCAGATTGACAAAAACTGCTGATGTCTTAAGCAGTCCCATAGTCACGAGGGGTCCACAGGGGCAACACCCCCTCCCAGATTTGCCATGCCCTTTCCAAAACAGTCACACCTTTTTGTTTTCATTCCTTCCTCTTAGCTTCCCAGCAAATGTGCAAGTCAAGCTGGAGCCTTGCGAACATGGAAGAAGCAGAGGGGTGGGCTGGAGGCAGGCAGGCTTGCAAGGGGTGTCTGGTGTTTGGGATTGGCTGCAGGCTGCCTGCTTTGGCAGGACAGGGATTGGCAGTGAGGTGGGTGTGCGTGCCAAGCCCCTGCACTTGCTCAGCCTCCCCGCCCAACCAGAGGCCACCAAAGCTAGGGCTGGGGGAGAAGGACCCTTCAAGGAGGCCTGGGGTGATTCTCCCTGCCGTGGCTCTTTCCTCTCTCTGTCTTGCTCAGCGGCTGCCACAGCACAGAGTGGCTCTCATCCTCACAAGGCCCACTGCTTTCACACCATTTCAGGGCCGGACGTTTCCCTCAGAAGGAAAGCCCACTGCCCACCCTCCCTCCCCCATCTCTGCTTCCCTGTGACCACCACACAGACACCCCAGTACCACACAGGCAGCAGGTGAGTTGCCCTTTCCTTTCCTTTCCTGCCAGGGAAAGTGCCCAGGCCAGCCCGGCTCAGCAAGGTCAGGTGAAGGGCCCAAAGTGCCACTGCCTCCACAGGCGAGCCAATCCCGGGGTGTTAAGTCCGATGCTTAACAAAATA
>NW_015162581.1:0-869 GCF_001447785.1 Gekko japonicus
CAGTTAAAATAATGCAGAGAGAGGGAGGGCAGGCATGTAGAATGACCGTAGCCAAGCTGATGCTAATGCTTAGGGATTGACTGCTAAGAAAGCCTGTAATGAATCGAGCCTGCCGAAAAGCCAGGAGTTCTCTTTGAGCACCTAACGGATGCAGGTTGGGCTGGTGCTGCAGGGGGGCAGAAGCCAGGCTGTGCCAGTCCCAAAGCAAGATCAAACCCAGCAGCTTCTCAACCAGACCAAAAAACCAACCCTGGTGGCTGCTTTTTGATTGTCCTCCCTCGTTCTGTATCAGAGGCAAAGCAGGCAAAGCCGTTTGGGTCCCTGAAGAGGGGTGTGACTCAGCAGCAGCCCGCAAGGGCTGCTTTAGACCCGGAGAGTCCGCTTGGCTCCCGAGGGGACGGAGGGCCCCAGCTTGGATAAGCTGCTTGGCAGCCTCCAGATGTCAAAAGTAAGGCTGGAAGGGGGGGAGGAGGGGACCCAACTGGGGAAGCTCCCTCTCCACCCAGGCCTCTGGTCCAGAACCGACCGCTGTGAATCGGAATCCAGCCAGCTGGGACGTGTGGTGGTGGTGGTGCTGCTACAGGAGCAGGTTCCGCCTTCCTTGTGATTTCCACAGTTAAAATGTGCAGGGGCTCAGGCTGGGTTCATGCCACACCCGTGTGCCAGAGGGCGGAGTTTTCATAGCCAGGTGCGTATGTCCTCTGCACATGCTCACAGGTGGTCCTGGAAGCCCAGCCAATCCTCCAGGACTGGGTGCAGCAACGGGGAATGGGCTCCCCCCACCCTCCTTGCCTGGCTTACTAATACAGCAGCAGCATCGTAAAGCCCCAGAAAGGCAACCAAAGGCCAGACACCTGGGGGGGGGGGGG
>NW_015162581.1:1023-7893 GCF_001447785.1 Gekko japonicus
GGTTTTTTGTACTCTAGGCGAGGCCACCTTCTGGCACCCCCCCCGCGCATGCACACCCACCAATTATGGGGTTGCCAACCTCCAGGCAGGGCCTGGAGAGAAGGCAGTCCAGCTGCTGAGCCCGCATCACACACACACGCACACACACAAGCAGCTAGTGGGCAGATCCCATTTACCCTTAAGTCAGCACAGGCAAAAAAAGGGGTGTGTGTGTGTGTGTGAGAGAGAGGGAGCACTCCCTTGTCTGTTTGGAGCCTTCAGTTGTTCCTGAACGCTCCATGCAGGGACCGGGGCCCTTCTAGGGAGGCCCTGCAAAGGACGCGGAAACCAGTGTTCCCTCTAAGCTGAGTTAGGGTGAGCTAGCTCACAGTTTTTTAGTCTCCAGCTCACAGATTTTTGTCTTAGCTCAGGAAGGCCGGCCCCAGAGCAAACTGATTTATGCGGCAGCCAAATCGCTCACAACTTTAAGGCCTGTAGCTCACAAAGTAGAATTTTTGCTCACAAGACTCTACAGCTTAGAGGGAACATTGGTGGAAACCCAAGCAAAGGTGCTCCTTTCTTAGCCCCGCGAAGAGGGGCTTCGGTTTGCCCTGAAATCCTCCCGGGCTGCCACTGAACTGGCTCCCGAGTCACCCCAGGGCTGCTTGGGCCGCAGAACCAGGGGCCGCCATGGCCTGCGTCCTGAGCACGGGGTGCGCCGAAGGACATTTCCTCTCTGTGTGCTTTTCACAAAACCGTGCCTGTGGATGCCGAGTGGTGCTAAGGAGACCTCTCTGGCAGGGAGGGCTGCGCGGGGGGGGGGCTCAAGAGCCAGAGCGCCTGAGGATGGCCTTCCTGCCGCAGGGACTCCGCCTGTCCTTGGAATGTCCTGGCGGCGCAAGTCAGCTTCTGTTCCGGCGGATTTGTTGGCGGGACCGCTGCTTCTCACTGCCAGGGGCTGCGGGGAGGGGCTGGCCAGGAGAAACAAACAAGCCTTTCCCCCTTCCTCTCGGCTTCTGGCTCCCCGTGGGCCCCCGCGCTTTCTCCAGGGCCTCGGAGCGATGGTTGAGCAGTTGGGAGGCCAGTTGACGGACACCCCCCCCCCTGGAATTGCAGCTCCTCTCCAGACTACGGAGATCTGCTCCCCTGGAGAAACTGGCTGCTTTGGAAACTGGCCTCTCTGGCACTGTACCCCACTGAGGTCCCCGTCCCTCCCCCAAACCTCCAGGAGTTTCCCCGCCTGGATCTGGCCACCCTACCAGGATCTCTGCCAGGGCCTCAGCGGCAGGGCCCCTGGGATAGGGAGGCCAGCCTCCTGCTGGGTGGGAATCACAGCCTGCCTCCAGACAGGGGTCATTTCGTAGAAAAAGAGGTGCAGGAACTCATCAGCATAACTCATTCGCATAACATATTTGCATATGCCACACCCCCTGACATCACCGAAAGTGTGTCACAAGGCAACACCCACTGCTCAGGCGCCACTGGACTGTTGTTTTTTTTGGGGGGGGGAGTGCAGATCTGGCCTCACAGAGGAGGGAGAGCTTGTACCTGAATAAAACTTGGTCTTAAAGGTGCCACTGGACTGTTTTGGATGGCTAGCTATGGGGGGGGATGCACATATTTCCGGAGGAAGGCCATTATATCGACAATGATGACATCCCACAGACTGTCGAAGAAAAAGCGAAACAGGTTCACCCTCACTGGCCTGTCTGAGCCAGGGGGCTATTCCTTCATCATAACACTGAGCTCAGATACATCAATGAGTCAGCATCCAGGGTGGTGATAGAAATTGCAATTCTCTGCAGTGTCTGGCTTGACTCACTAACTTAAGGCACCTGGAACTGTTTGCCTGCAGGCACCTATCTGTAGTGCACTTGCCTGCCTCTTGCAACATCGGAGGGTGAGGCTGTGTGGGTGGATTGGGAGAGAAGGGAAGGCAGGGTCGGTCAGCCTTCTGTCCCAGTCTTGAGCAACTGGCTCAAGGAGGTGACCTTTCTGAATCTCTAAGACAAAAGAGCAACGAAAACTATCAGTCCAATTTTATAGCGATGCAAGGCTCTTTTTGTAGAAGAAGCCCAGCAGGAACTCATTAGCATAATAGGCCACACCCAACAGCAGGAACTCATTAGCATATTGGGCCACACCCCTGACAGCACAGCTCATTAGCACATTAGGCTGCAACCCCATGTTTGCAGAAGTGTGCTCATCCAGCCACACCCACCTTTCCCTTCTTATTCTGTTTACCTTGTTTGTTGTCAAAACCCAGGGCCTTTTTTTGTAGCAGGAACTTCTTTGCATGTTAGGCCACACACCCCTAATGTAGCCAATCCTAATGAGTTTCTGCTGTTGGGTGTGGCCTATTATGCTAATGAGTTCCTGCTGGGCGTGGCCAACTTGGGAGCCAGCCGGAACTCCGTTCCTGTGCGTTCCTGCCCCAAAATAGCCCTGGCGATATGGTTCCATTTTCTGGAGTATTTATCAGATAAAGAAGAATTTGTTTCAACATTGAATGCAATTCTTGTATTGTAATAGTTGAGAGTTTGGATTTTATTACCAGTTGATTATTTTTCCTTTGTTTTAGTCTTATTTTCTCTTTGTAGTAGTTTCAATTGTAGTTGTAATGTTTTGGAATTCTGTGGGGGTTTTTTAAAGAAAAAGTTGTATTACGGTTGTATTTTTGATATACTTGTATTGTAAACTTGTTGGAAGCATTTAATTAAAAAGTTTTTTAAAAGGAGGTGACCTTTCAGCTCCTTCTAGAGATGCAACAGGATGTTAATGCTGAAACTCACCTGCCAGGCTGTTTTGATTGTAGAAGAAAAAGAAGAAGAGACTGGATTTATACCCCACCCTTCATTCGGAGTCTCAGAGCGGCTTCCGATCTCCTTCCCTTCCTCTCCCCACAACAGGTACCTTGCAAGGTAGGTGGGGCTGAGAGAGATCTGAGAGAACACAGCTCTGAGAGAACGGCTCTTGAGAGAACAGCTCTGAGAGAACTGTGACTAACCCAAGGTCACCCAGCAGCTGCGTGTGGAGGAATGGGAAAATCAAGCCCGGTTCTCCAGATTAGAGTCTGCCACTCTTAACCCCTACACCAAACTGGATCTCAGTTTGTACTGAAACAAATGGATAGCAGATGTCAGTCCAAACTTTATCAGAGCAAAACATTCCCCCAGATGCTTTATTAAGGCAGCACTACCAGCTGCTCCAGTTTCTTCCTGCTGTTTGAGTATAACTCTGTGAACTTTTCAGCGAACACAGAAGAAGTAGGTTGATTCAAGCCAGATGAAGAACTGCGGTTTAATACATATGATCTAATATGTACAAGATTTTTTTTTTAATTCCAGATAAAATGGACTCCTATTTTAGCACAGGGTGAGCTCCCGTCTGTGGCCCCAGCTCCTGCCAACCTAGCGGCTCGAAAGCAAGAAATCGCAAGTAGATAAATAGGTACCACTTCGGTGGGAAGGGAACAGCGTTCCGTGCGCCTTGGTGTTGAGTCATGCCGGCCACGTGACCACGGAAGCATCTAACTTTATCAGAGCAAAACATTCCCCCAGATGCTTTATTAAGGCAGCACTATCAGCTGCTCCAGTTTCTTCCTGCTGTTTGAGTATAACTCTGTGAACTGTTCAGCGAACACAGAAGTAGGAGGTTGATTCAAGCCAGATAAAGAACTGCGGTTTAATACATATGCTCTAATGTGTACAAGATTTTTTTTTAAAATTCCAGATAAAATGAGCTACTATTTTAGCACAGGGTGAGCTCCTGTCTCTAGTTCCAGCTTCTGCCAACCTAGCGGTTCAAAAGCAAGAAATTGCAAGTAGATCAATAGGTACCACTTCGGTGGGAAGGTCACAGCGTTCCGTGCGCCTTGGTGTTGAGTCATGCCGGCCACGTGACCACGGAAGCATCTTCGAACAGCGCTGGCTCTTCGGCTTGGAAACGGAGATGAGCACCGGAAACCCAGAGTTGGATTCAACTGGCTTTCGAGCAAGGGAAACCTTTACCTTTTTATTTTAGCAGCATCAGTCCAAGCCTTGAAAAGATGCCTTCATGCAGGAGTGTTTACCTCGTTTAGATTCCCTGCTTACTGTCCGCTAGAAAGATCCAGGTGGGCAGCCGTGCTGGTCTGAAGCAATAGAACAAAGTTGGAGTCCAGTGGCACCTTTAACTCCATCCTTGAGAGGAGACCCATGGAGCGTAACAACAGAATCTCAGTTTATTACTCTTTATTACTCTTTACAATTACTCTGTCTCCGATTTTGACATATTTATTACTAATTCAATCCAAGCAAATGGTGACGTAGTGACTGTACATACTGAGCTTGTTACTGCTGTTTGGCCTTTGCATATGTCAAAACATCTTCATTAAGTTGTATGCTCATTTGCTGTTCCCCTCTGTAGAGACATATGAACTGTTAACTTCCATTTCAATGTATCTGAGGAGGTGTGCGTGCACACAGAAACTCATACCTTGAATAAAACTTTGTTGGTCTTTAAAGTGCCCCTGGACTCTGATTTTGTCCGCTAGAAAAATATAACTGTACAGAATTCCAGCTCAGGGATGTGGAGCCACCTTCAGGAGGAAACTGCCTGGGAGTGATGGGAGAAGCTCTCCTCAGCAGGCAGTCCCATTTTGTCAGATGGTGCTTACTCCCAGGAAAGTATTCTCAGGGTTGCAGGCCGGGCCCTTTAACGGAAGCCTTTCCCCTGATCTTGGCTCTCTCTGGAGCGGATCCAGTTGTCACTCAGCCTCTGTTCACATATCGCAGTGAATTAAATTTTGCGAAAGCTGTTTGTGGGGAGACTGAACCCGCCTTGGCCGCGTCTCCTTCCAGCCAGAAAAGCACGAATATTTGTTCATGAAAGATGACGCTGCTTTGAAAAATAAGGAACTCCACCAGTAATAAAGGACCTGGTCAGCTGCCAAAAACAGTTTCTGCTCCACTCTGTCAGCATCTCCCTTCCTTCCTTCCTTTCGCTTTGCATTTTGTCCTGTCGTTTAAAAATGAAGATTTACCGTTATGGCATTCTCTGCCTTTTTGCTCCATGACTCAGCTTGCCATATGTGAGTTCAGGGCTAACTCTCTCCCGCTTTCTTCCAAGAAAGAATTCTACCACTTTAAATGGTGCTGTGTCCTTATGGGAGCTAGGGTTAGCCAATCTCCAGGTGGGGGCCTGAAGACCACCTGGAATTATAACTGATTTCCAGACGGCAGAGATCAGTTCCCCTGAAGGAAAAGGCCACTTCAGAAGGTGGACTCTGGCACTGTACCCTGTGGAGGCCCCTCCCCTCCCCAACCCTGCTGTCCAGGCTGTACCCCCACATATCCAGGAATTTCCCAACCTGGAGCTGACAACCCTCATAGGAGCAGTTCATAACTCCTGGAAACAGGTTGCTCTGCCCATATCCCAGTGGAGGCACGCAGCCATTTCCCTGCCTGTTACCCTGTGGATTGTTGTTCATAGGAGTCTTGGGGTGGGGTGGGGATGGATCCATGTACAGGGGTCATAAGAACATAAGAGACGCCAATGTTGGATCAGGCCAAAGGCCCCTCCAGTCCAACACTCTGTGTCACACAGTGGCCAGAAATACCAGTGCCATCAGGAGGTCCAGCAGTGGGGCCAGGACATTAGAAGCCCTCCCACTTCCATTTCAATGTATCTGAGGAAGTGTGCATGCACACAGAAACTCATACCTTGAATAAAACTTTGTTGGTCTTAAAAGTGCCACTGGACTCTGATTTTGTCCGCTAGAAAAATATAACTCTACAGAATTCCAGCTCAGGGATGTGGAGCCACCTTCAGGAGGAAACTGCCTGGGAGTGATGGGAGAAGCTCTCCTCAGCAGGCAGTCCCATTTTGTCAGATGGTGCTTACTCCCAGGAAAGTATTCTCAGGGTTGCAGGCCGGGCCCTTTAACGGAAGCCTTTCCCCTGATCTTGGCTCTCTCTGGAGCGGATCCAGTTGTCACTCAGCCTCTGTTCACATATCGCAGTGAATTAAATTTTGCGAAAGCTGTTTGTGGGGAGACTGAACCCGCCTTGGCCGCGTCTCCTTCCAGCCAGAAAAGCACGAATATTTGTTCATGAAAGATGACGCTGCTTTGAAAAATAAGGAACTCCACCAGTAATAAAGGACCTGGTCAGCTGCCAAAAAACAGTTTCTGCTCCACTCTGTCAGCATCTCCCTTCCTTCCTTCCTTTCGCTTTGCATTTTGTCCTGTCGTTTAAAAATGAAGATTTACCGTTATGGCATTCTCTGCCTTTTTGCTCCATGACTCAGCTTGCCATATGTGAGTTCAGGGCTAACTCTCTCCAGCTTTCTTCCAAGAAAGAATTCTACCACTTTAAATGGTGCTGTGTCCTTATGGGAGCTAGGGTTAGCCAATCTCCAGGTGGGGGCCTGAAGACCACCTGGAATTATAACTGGGTGCTGTGTCCTTATGGGAGCTAGGGTTGACAATCTCCAGGTGGGGCCTGAAGACCACCTGGAATTATAACTGATTTCCAGACAACAGAGATCAGGTGGACTCTGGCACTGTACCCTGTGGAGGCCCCTCCCCTCCCCAACCCTGCTGTCCAGGCTGTACCCCCACATATCCAGGAATTTCCCAACCTGGAGCTGACAACCCTCATAGGAGCAGTTCATAACTCCTGGAAACAGGTTGCTCTGCCCATATCCCAGTGGAGGCACGCAGCCATTTCCCTGCCTGTTACTCTGTGGATTGTTGTTCACAGGAGTCTTGGGGTGGGGTGGGGATGGATCCATGTACAGGGGTCATAAGAACATAAGAGACGCCAATGTTGTATCAGGCCAAAGGCCCATCCAGTCCAACACTCTGTGTCACACAGTGGCCAGAAATACCAGGTGCCATCAGGAGGTCCA
>NW_015162581.1:8480-10764 GCF_001447785.1 Gekko japonicus
AGGATTTTGTGGGGGGGGGGGGAATACAATTTTTTAAATGTATTTGCGTATGTGTTATGCTATGTAACCTACACCGGAGCTTCAGGTACAAGCTCCATTGACTTTCAGGTATTCTAAACCTTGCAGTCGGATTGGTCGCTGTTGCGTAACAGACCAATCTGGAAAGACTCTGACCTTCGGCGGGAACGAATCCCATTGGTCCTAAGCTCTCAATTGTAATTCGTCATTACTGTGCTAGGGGATGTGGTTTTCCCTGGTTCAAAATGTATAAAGTTGCATCTTTCTTGAGTGTTGTTGCTGTGTTCTGAGCCGAATAAAGAAATCACTGTTTTGGAAATGCTGCCTCAATCTCCGTATATAACAAAAAGGCTTATGACTAGCACACCATCCTGGGTCATGACTGTCCTGCTGGGGATGAACTGGGGCCAGGCAGGCCTTCTGTTTTCAGTGCCAGGATATGAGGTGGCAGCCAAGATCTGAGTGCCTTTGGCCACAGGCATAGAGTTGGCACGCAACGGGCACTTCAGAATATTGATGCCCCACCTTTCAGTCCGTTTTGCACATCAAATCAACATTTAAAACGATCCAATAAATAAGTAGCAATTTAAAAAGGCAGCAGTAAAAACAAATACAATCCTAAACGAATAACAACATAGAACAGAGGAAAAAAGACTCTCAAACATACCACAAATCAACCCAAAGGCTATATGAATAAAAACACTGGAAATTTGGGTCTTAAAATGGGGAGGAGCCAACTGGTGCCGTGGGAGAGAGTTCCAAAGTCAAGGTGCCACCCCAGGGAAGGCCATGCCTCTCACATGCCAGCTTGAACAAATTAGTTTAAGTGACCTTAAAGTCACACATTCTGAGACAACTGACACTTCAAGGACACTAAGCCATCTAACAGTGTGTAGAGTGACACAGCCCGTCCTCAGCAGGGCTGTTCCAGCTGGCAATTTATGCAGGGGAAGGTCAAAGCAATGGTATTCCCGGTCGTCATGTATAGCTGCGAGAGTTGGATTATAAGGAAGGCCGAACGCTGAAGAATAGATTCTTTTGAACTATGGTGCTGGAAAAGACTCTTGAGAGTCCCTTGGACTGCAAGGAGATCAAATCAGTCCATCCTAAAAGAAATCAACCCGGACTGTTCCCTGGAAGGCCAGATAATGAAGCTGAAGCTCAAAGACTTTGGCCACCCAATGAGAAGGGAGCACTCCCTAGAGAAGACCCTGATGCTGGGAAAGATTGAAGGTCAAAGAAGACGGGGACGGCAAAGGATGAGATGGTTAGACAGTGTCATCGATGCAACGAACATGAAGTTGAGCCAACTTCAGAGGACGGCGGAAGACAGGAAGGCCTGGCGGGATCTGGTCCAGGGGGTCGCGAAGAGTCGAACTCGACTGTGCGACTGAACAACAACAAAACTTCCATGGACTGGACTGGTGAGAACCCGCATGATCAATTGGCCTTGCTGTGTCTGAAACCAAGAATAAAGTCGAGGTAGCCCCTTCTATTAGGATGATCCAAACTGACACAACACATCCTGCAAGCTTTCGATCTCCCCAGGACTGTTCCTTAGGCTGGAATGTTATAAATGTTAAAAAGACAGAGGGGCGAGAAGAAGATTTCTCTTATGACCTGATCTTACAAGCTGTCATCTATGAGACCCACGGAGGCACAAAGCTTAACTTTATGGCTGACAGAACAACATTGGGGTCCAGTGGAACTTTTTAAGACCAATAAAGTTTTATCCCTGGTATAAGGTTTTGTGTGAACGCCATGGAAGGTTGGAGATGCCTAAATGATGTTTTTAGTGTTATTTAGCTGGTCAGCTGAACTGCAGGCTGTGGAAGGTCAGTAGTTCAGCAGTTCGAGACCCGAGTGTGCCGCAAGACGGGGTGAGCTCCTGTCTCTAGTTCCAGCTCCTGCCAACCTAGCAGTTCGAATGCAAGAAATTGCAAGTACATAAATAGGTACCACTTCGGTGGGAAGGGAACAGCGTTCCGTGCGCCTTGGTGTTTAGTCATGCCGGCCACATGACCACGGAAACGTCTTCGGACAGTGCTGGCTCTTCGGCTTTGAAATGGAGATGAGCACCGCAACCCTAGAGTCGGATTCGACTGGCTTTCGAGCAAGGGAACCTTTACCTTTACCTTTAAATGATGTCGTTAATGTTATTTAGTTGGTCAGCTGCTTTGAGTCGCACGACAGAAAGATGGAGTGGAAACGTTTAAATCTGTAATAAATTAATCCCCGTAATAATAGGCGGTGAACAGCAAGCTAC
>NW_015162581.1:12140-15965 GCF_001447785.1 Gekko japonicus
TGGCAAGGGAGGGCAGCCGGTGCTTTCTCTCCCCCCCCGCCCCGAGTTTCAGGCCTCCCTCTCTCTCTCCCCCCCCCGCAGAGCTATGCCCCCACCGTGTTTGAGAACTACACGGCCAGTTTTGAGATCGACAAGCAGCGGATCGAGCTGAATATGTGGGACACCTCAGGTAAGGCGGCGCCTGCTGCACGGGTGTGGGTCGGGGCGGGAGACCTGGGGGCAAGGCTCCCTCTAAGCGGTGGGGTCCTGTGAGCAAAAATCCTACTTGGTGAGCTCCTGGCATGAAAGTGGTGAGCAGGCGATTTGGCTGCTGCATGAATTGGTTTACTTTGGAGCAATGTTCCCTCTAAGCTGCAGAGTCTTGTGAGCAAAAATTCTACTTTGTGAGCCGCTGGCATTAAAGTGGTGAGCGAGGCATTTGGATACTGCATAAATCAGTTTGCTCTAGAGCCCTCCTTCCTGAGCTAAGACAAAAATGTGTGAGCTATAGGCTAAAAAGCTGTGAGCTGGCTCACACTAACTCAGCTTAGAGGGAAAACTGCTCTGGAGCCATCCCTTCCTGAGCGAAGACAAAAATCTGTGAGCCAGAGGCTAAAAAACTGAGCTAGCTCACACTAACTCAGCTTAGAGGGAACACTGCCTGGGGGGCGAGTGCCTTGGCGGGTGGGAGTCGGAACCGACTTGTGGGGCAAGGCGCCCTCTAAGCCCTGGAGTCTGGTGAGCAAAAAATCCACTTTGTGAGCTCCCGGCATGAAAGCTGTGAGCAAGCCGATTGGGCTGCTGCAGAAACTTGTTGGCTCTGGAGCCCCCTCCTTCCTGGGCTGAGACAAAAACGCCTGAGCCCGAGGCTAAAAAACTGAGCTCGCACTGATGCAGCTTAGAGGGAACACTGCTGGTGGGTGACTTCTGCCCGTCAGAGCTTGAGAAGTTCTGTCATTTGACTCGAGAGAAACCCAGCCACCGAGGACCCGGAACGCTCCACTCTCCATTCGCCACTGCTCAAAAAGTAGGAAGCGAAGGGGTTGGACCAGACTGATTGGGCTTACTTCGTTGCGGGAGTGCACTTGGCACATGCTCAAAAGCACACCTACCTTGGAGTATTTAGCAAAACGTTAAGTATCCACTTTTTCCTCTCTACCCCCACAAAGGACGGTCAGGTACCCTCTTACCCGCAGCCATTGCATTTGCAGTATATTTCTTGCATGGCTCCCCCCTCCCCAAATCACATCCTCTGGCCTGCGGACCTTCTTCCCACAGTCTGAGAAGCGCCCCTTCTTTGCACGTGGCTGGGTTTAAGCCCTGGCACTGAGAGGCTTGGGCTCTGTCCCGGAGAGTGCTGGCACCAACGAAACTCTTTGCTTTGGTCCGAACTTCACATCTTCCAGAGCCAGATCTTGGTGCTAAAAACCGGTTCTGGGGCTGAGCCCTGCCTAACCCTTGTGGTCGTCTCTCTTTTGTGGCACATGACGCTGGTCCCCGCTCTCTCTCAGGGACGTGGCACCTTCATAGCTGGTGGTGGGATGGTTTCCTGCTTGCACCTGAGGAGGAATACTTTTTTTTGGGGGGGAGGCGCAATGTTCCCTCTAAGCTGCGGAGTCTTGTGAGCAAAAGTTCTACTTTGTGAGCCACTGGCATTAAAGCTGTGAGCGAGCGATTTGGCTACTGCAAAAATTAGTTTGCTCTGGAGCCCTCCTTCCTGAGCGAAGACAAAAATGTGTGAGCTAGAGGCTAAAAAACAGTGAGCTAGCTCACGCCAACTCAGCTTAGAGGGAACACTGGTAACTGGCACAAAATAGGCTTACCTTCTGCTTCGGCTACTGCAAAAATTAGTTTGCTCTGGAGCCCTCCTTCCTGAGCGAAGACAAAAATGTGTGAGCTAGAGGCTAAAAAACAGTGAGCTAGCTCACGCCAACTCAGCTTAGAGGGAACACTGGAGAAGGGTTATCGGAGGGGCTTGGAGGGCCCGGGTGCGGCCAGGGAAGAGCAGGAGGGTGAGGTGGCCTGCCTGCCCGGGGTCCTGGGCTCGGCCTCCTCCTCCCTGGGAGGCCTGTTCGTGGAGACGGCTCCGCTCCGGATGTGGGAGGCCTGTTCCTGGAGACGGCTCCGCTCGGATGGGCTTTCTGGCTGGCCCCTGGGGGGGGGACTGACTTTGGTCAGGTCTCTGGAGCGTGTGTTCCAAACCAAACTTGGGTCCCTCTGGCCCTCTTCGGTGCTTTCCACATTGTGTGTTTGGTTTTTCAAAACACCCCGACCTTTCTCGTGTCTTCCCACCTGCCGGAAGACCCCGCCACGCTTGGGCCTGGGCGCGGGGCTCCAGCGCTTGGTCCACCGGGATGTTGCTGGAGAGAAACGCTCCCAATGGGAAAGGGACGCTTGGAGCCCCTTGCTCTGCCTCCGTTAACTTGGCAGCCTGGCGGTTGGCATGGCCCAGCCCGTCCCTTGGCACGAGTCTCTTGCTGGCTTTGTCGAGTTG
Organism: Gekko japonicus; assembly: GCF_001447785.1. Taxonomy (NCBI): domain Eukaryota; kingdom Metazoa; phylum Chordata; class Lepidosauria; order Squamata; family Gekkonidae; genus Gekko; species Gekko japonicus. Next base: position 14,614 of record NW_015162581.1, read on the forward strand.
CGTGAAGGGCTCTGTTGTGCGCTGCTGCAGCTGTGTCTGAATGGCCAGTGGCTCCTTGGGTGGCGGCAGAAAGACTCCTCTGTCTGGGGAAGAGAAAGGGGCATTTCTTCCTTGGGCTGCAAGCGGAGCCCCTGGCGGCGGGGGGGAGGAAACGGGCACATAATTCTTCGGCGACGGGGAGCCAGGGCTGGGCATGAATTGATAAAAGGCTTCAGCATCGTTTAATGCTGAATAGAGGCCCAGGCCTTGTGGGGAATGCTTGATGGATCCTGCAGACTTGGGAAATCTTGCCAAGCACAAAGGGCCATGGAAGTGCTCTGCAGTTCTGCCGCTGGGGGTGCCAACCCCCCCTCCCCCTTGCAGCAGACACTAGGAAGGGCTGGGCCATCCGTGGACTAATGGCTGGAAATGCCACCCTGCGGGGGTAAGGAAATAACCGCTGGTGAGCAGATGTTGGGAATCATCAGCTGAGGCTGGCTGGCTGGCCGGCCCCATTGTGCCTTTGGGCCCTCCTGAGGGCATGAGGCTGGCCTGGGGCCCGTAGGGTGGCGGTGGCCACTGCCGCTGTGGAGGAGGAGCTCATGTTAGCCTCGGGGATTTGATTTCGCACAACAGAACCCGATCGGTGCCACATCCTGAATGGCCTTGATAAGTCCCCTCAGTCCCAAACGCAGTTTGACATGGGGGGGGGGGTTTGCTGCTGCCGCCGTAAGTGAAAAGCAAGTCTAAAGGCACACACACACCCGGCTCTCAGGAGCAATGTTCCCTCTAAGCCGTGGAGTCCTGTGAGCAAAAATTCTTCCTTGTGAGCTAGCAGGATTAAAGTTGTGAGTCGGCGATTTGGCTACTGCATAAATCAGTTTGCTCTGGAGCCCTCTTTCCTGAGCTAAGACAAAAATATGTGAGCTGGAGACTAAAAAACTGTGCACTAGCTCACACTAACTCAGCTTAGAGGGAACACTGCTCAGGAGGACTAGTTTTTTGTGGTGCTTCCGTTCCTTCCAGGCATCTGGGACGGCCGTGCCCATGAGCCTTTGCTTCAGCTGCACCAGGTCCCCCACCCCTCCCTGGCACGCTTGGCCTACCTCGGGCAATCTTTCTGTGTGTCAGGTTCCACAGCCAACAGCGGAGTACACGCTTATCAGAAAGGTTATACTTTATTGCAGAGCTATAGATGCTGTAACAAAGGCACTGTTAAGAATGGCGTCGCCCCTACAAGCATAATGGGATATAGGGTATTTGTATGCACACACCCCCCTTCCTTAGGCCAATTAGCCATATTCCCCCGCGCGGGAGAAGGAGCCCCAGGCCGTTTGAGCCAAAGCTGGGAACCGAAAGCGCTCCCACGGTTC
>NW_015162581.1:16400-18316 GCF_001447785.1 Gekko japonicus
CCATTATTATTATTATTATTATTATTATTATTATTATTATTATTATTATTATTATTATTATTATTATTATTACGACTACTACAGTTTTCTTTCTCTCCTCCCAGCTAGGGCCGGCTCAGGGCAGCTTACATAAAATAGCATAAGAATCACAATAATATATATTAAAATTAAGCAACATCAGTTAATACAAATAAGCAAGTCTAAAAGCATAAAGCATAATAAAGTGTTCGTAATCCATAATTTCACAGCGATGTTGTTACTTGGTTCTCTCCTCTCGCAGTCGGCTCCTTGGTCTTCTTAGATCATCTTTGGCAGGAGGCTCAGGCTGTTGTTGGCGGTCCCAGGGGAGCGGGGCCCTCCGACCGTGGGCTCTCAGTTGTTAGGAGCGGCCGCGGTCCCAAAGGCCTGGCGGAAGAGCTCCGTTCTACAGGCCCTGCAGAACAGCAACAGGTCCCGCAGGGCCCTGGTCTCTTCCGGGAGCTCATTCCACCAGATTGGAGCCGCCACTGAGAAGGCCCTGGCCCTGGTTGTTGCAAGCCTGGCCTGCTTGAGACTCGGGAGGGCCGGCCGATTCTGGGTCCCTGATCGCAGTGCTCTTTGGGGCACATAGGGGGAAAGGCGGTCCCTCAGGTCCCTGGCCATATAGGGCTTTAAAGGTAAGAAGCAGCACCTTGAAGCGAATCCGGTGTGCTATAGGCAGCCAGTGCAGTGTCTTCAGCACAGCCTGGATGTGCTCCCAAATAGGGAGCCCCATCAGCAACCTGGCTGCGGCGTTTTGCACCAGCTGCAGCTTCCGGATTTGAGACAAGGGCAGCCCCAGGTAGAGGGCATTACAGTAGCCCAGTCTCGAGGTGACCATCGCGTGGATCACTGTTGCCAAGTCATTGCGTTTGAGGAAGGGATCCCACTGCCTGATCGGCCAGAGATGGTAAAAGGCTGACTTGGCAGTGGCTGCTCCCTGGGCCTCCATTGTTAAGGAGGCGTCTAGGAGCACTCCCAGACTCCTAACCTCGGGCACTGACACCAACGGCACCCCTTCGAAGGTTGGGAGTGGGATCCCTACCCTCAGACCGCTGTGACTCAGGCACAGGACCTCCGTCTTCGTCGGATTCAGTTCCAGCTGGCTCAGCCTAAGCCATCCAGCCACGGCTTGTAGCACCTGGTCTAGGTCTTCCGGTTTGGAGTCGGACCGACCGCCCAGCAACTGGGAATGTATGTTTTCCAACAGGACTCTGTAAAGCAGCTCCTCCTGTTCTCTGTGCACCTTTGAGGAGGGTGACGGAGTCTTGTTTGGTGTCGTGGTTAAGTGTGCGGGCTGTAATCTGGGAGAACCGGGTTTGATTCCCCACTCCTCCACTTGCACCTGCTGGTGTGACCTTGGGTCAGTCACAAGCTCTGGCACAGCTGTCCTAGAGTTCTCTCAGCCCCACCCACCTCATAGGGTGTCTGTTGTGGGGAGGGGAAGGGAAAGGAGTTTGTAAGCCGCTCTGAGACTCCCAAGTGAAGGGCGGGGTATAAATCCAATCTTCTTCTCCTCCCCCCCCCTCCTCCTCTGCTTCTTCTTCTTCTTCGATGCTCGGGAGCCTGGGTGCCTCTCCCCCAGCCCAGGCAGGGCCAGTGGAGCAGGTCTGTGTGCCTGCTCTCTCTTCCTTCCCTCCTCGTCTCCTGCTAAGTATTCAGCAAGCTGCTGACTTGGTACGAGATTGAAATGCCAGCCTCGGCTTTGCCCTTCAGAGACTGGCGACGTAACCTGGGCAGGCAAAGAGGCGCATTGATTTTCTCTCCCGCTTCCCCCAGAGAATTAGATCGCGGCTGAAATTGCTTGGATAAGGTCTGTGCTGAAGGATGGATGTAAGCAGTGAAATGTTGGTGTTGAGGGGGGGGGGCGGCAGCCATCAGGAGCACGGCTTTTTTAG
>NW_015162581.1:18334-28139 GCF_001447785.1 Gekko japonicus
GGGGGGGGGGGAGTGCCTGAGAGCGGAGCGTGCCCCCTGGCCCAGCTCTGCAGCCGAAACACCCAGAGAGGTTCCCGTTCGAGACAGGCCACTTCGGGGCTCATCCCTTCCTCTCTGGAATATGGGTGGGGAAATGTGACGTAGTAAAGAGGGGAGCGCCGCTTAGCATGCGCAGAGTGCCATTCTTTTCTTCCTAGGGGCCCTCAACCAGCCCTCATGCACACCAGGCATTCCAGGGCCGGCTCGAGGTGTTTCTGCGCCCTAGGCGAGGCTGCCTTGTGGTGCAGATGCCAACCTCCCGGTGGGGCCTGGAGACCTCTGGAGCCAGCCACCCTTTTGCTACCGCCATCACCGCCTCCCCCCCCACGCAGTTTTCAGACCCAGCGAGCACACCCCACATGTTCCTGCAGCGCCCTCCAAGATGGAAGAGAGATTTCTCTCGTGCTCCGCTTCCAAAGGCAGTTTGGGAGGGAGGTGTGTGTGTGGGTCCTGTCTCCAGGCGGGGGATGCTCACCGGATGCCTCTCCCCAATTAGCCAAGTGCTGACACTTGGAGAGCTGCTCGTGGGCTTTTGGCGGCGGGGGGGGAATGCACAGTTCGGCGCCCCATCCAGGGCCCAGCACTCTAGGCGAATGCCTAGTTCACCTAGTGGGTGAGCCGGCCCTGCAGGCATTAGATGTACAGCCTTTCATATGGGAAGGTATGACTCCAACGAATGCTTGAACGTGGGCCCTTTTTGCCTCCGTGCCGGCCCAGGGGGAAGGCCAGCCGGAGCAGCACAGGTGTTAGACGGAGGTGCCTCTCCCAGGGTCCTTGTGAAGCCGTCTGGTGCCTCCCGAGGGTGCCTTCTGGAGGGTGGGGAGCCAGCGAGAGGAAAGGTGGGTGGCCCGGCTTCAGAGGCTGCTCTTCATCGTTGACCTCTCTCAGTTCTTCTGTGATGTTCTGGCAGGAATAGCCGGGCCAAGGCTGAGTTCTGGCAGGAGGCGTTCTCTCTCTCTCTCTCTCTCTCTCTCTGTCGGCCACGGCTGGGACTTCTGAAGGGTGGCCTTGGCTAGCAAACGGAGGCATATGGGGAGGGCAAGGAAGGCCAAAGGGCTCCCCCAACCGGAGCGGCAGAGGCTGATGGGCTTCGTTCCCACAAAAAAACCCCTAACACCTTGGGTTTCGGCTGAGATTCGTAACACCTGAAACCAATGTTCCCTCTAAGCTGCAGAGTCTTGTGAGCAAAAATTCTACTTTGTGAGCTACTGGCATTAAAGTTGTGAGCGAGAGATTTGGCTACTGCATAAATTACTTTGCTCTGGAGCCCCATCCTTCCTGAGCGGAGACAAAAAGGTGTGAGCCGGAGGCTAAAAAACTGTGAGCTGGCTCACACTCACTCAGCTTAGAGGGGACAGTGCCTGAAATATGTGGAATAGTGACTGGAAAAGGTGACTTCTGTGAAGAATGTGTAGAATACTCGCCCCCTCCTGTCCCTGACTGATCCAGATGGCGACTCCTCCTCCTCCTCCTCCGTGTGGCATCAGAAGAAGGCCGAAGACTCCCTTCCTGGGGACAACTGAAGCCTGTGACCAAGGCCCTCCCGTCCTGTCCCACAAAGCAAATGAGTGCCGGACGATGGATCTTTATTTAGAAGGGCCTCCTTCTGGGAAAACTCCCAAGTATGGAGAGACTCGGCCCTGGCTCCGGGACGGTCCCACTCAGCGTGGGAACCAGCAGCGCCTGAGAACCCCGCCTTGGGGGAGGGGGGGGGATGAAGAGAGGAGATGACATTAAGGCAGCAAATAGACTCTTGGAGGGGAAGTCGTGTGTCTGTGTGCGCGTGCACATATGTGCAGTTGTTGCTTCTTCCTGCATGGGGGGGGGTGGAGCCTGGAGAGTGGTAGGACCACCACAGTTCTTGTTGTTGTTCAGTCGCACAGTTGAGTCCAACTCTTCGCCACCCCATGGACCAGATCACGCCAGGCCTTCCGGTCTTCCGCCATCCTCTGAAGTGTGCTCAACTTCATTGTTCATTTCTGGCCACTGTGTGATACAGAGTGTTGGACTGGATGGGCCTTTGGCCTGATCCAACATTGGCATCTCTTATGTTCGTTGCATCAATGACACTGTCTAACCATCTCACCCTTTGCCGTCCCCGTCTTCTTTGTGCTTCAGTCTTTCCCAGCATCAGGGTCTTCTCCAGTGAGTGCTCCCTTCTCATTTGGTGGCCAAAGTCTTTGAGCTTCAGTTTCATTATCTGGCCTTCCAGGGAACAGTCAGGGTTGATTTCTTTTAGGATTGGCTGATTGGATCTCCTTGCAGTCCAAGGGACTCTCAAGAGTCTTCTCCAGCACCATAGTTCAAAAGAATCTACTCTTCGGCACTCAGCCTTCCTTATAGTCCAACTCTTGCAGCCATACATGACCACAGTTCTAAGAGAGACAAAAAAAGGGTTTTGCTTGGTAGGACACGGCTCGGCTCAGCGTGTGCAGAAATCCCTGAATCTGGACTTTGTGACCACATTGCCTTTTACATACATCAGTTGCTGGATTTTTGTTTCATCGCTGATGCAAGTGACACAGGGTACTTTCTTTATTCCCACGAGCCGAACGTTGGCTTCTAGCTCTTGGTTTGCACTGCATCACTCAACCATTGAATGAAAGAAAGGGATGTGTCTGACACAATTAGAGATGTAAAATTTCCGGAAATTTTGAAGCTCGGGGGAAAAACCTGGTTTTTTCCAGTTTTTTTCGGGGGGGAACGGAAATTTTCGGAAAAATTGAAAAACATGCTACGTTAGCATTTCTTTTGTCTTTTCTAGATTGAAAGTCATTCTGTTACTTTAGGAACATAAAATATGACTATGGACATTTTTACTTGGCATGAAATCATCACAACTAGCATATTAAAAATATAGTGTATCCAAACAATGATTACAAGCAGAATACCCACCCACATGCAAAAACAAAAGTGAAACCTTTTTATTTTCTTCTGACAACAGCACCTCCTAAAGGAAGAAATGCATCTTGTTCTTGCATTGGAGAGTTCAGCTTGTAACCTAGGACTTGCTTGTCCTCAGTGCACAGAAATTAGATCAATCTGATACCATATATATATATATTCTAGAAATGATTTGGAAAATATTTGAACACCTTGTCTTAAAATATTTATTCATCATGTTAAAATAAAACGTTCCATAATCATTTTTTTCCTTTTCTTTTTTAAATTTTTCCAATTTTTTGGAAAAAAACAAAAAAGGCTTCAGGGGAAAAAACGGGTTTTTTCCAAATTTTCCCAGGTTTTTCCCGGGCTTTCAGATCTCTAGACACAATACACCCGACTCGTTTGGCTGTGGGTACGCGACCAGAAAAGTCAGGCATGCACGGGGGTGCTCCCCATAAAAAGCACTCATTCGCTCAGTGCTGTGAGGGGGTACTGCTCCAGTCTCCCTCCCACCCGGCTTTCACCAACAGAAAGGGTGACAGGTCTGCGTGCCCCATAGGAAAGGCCCGTGGAGGCAGAGTAAAGAGGTCAAACAGCTCCCCAGTGCCCTTTCTGCTGGTGAAAGCAGGGTGGGAGGGAGACTGGAAGCCCCCCCCCCCCGGCAGCATCCCCTCCCGGCACCAAGCCAAACCAGCTCTTTTGCCGGTGAGTTTGCCCAGTATCCATCTGACTGCAAGCTGGGTTGCACACCTGTGTCCCCACACGCAGCAGGCATGTTGTGCAGTTGCCCCCTCAAGTAGGAGCCGGCCCCTGGACTTCCCCACAGTTCTGTGGTGGGAAACTTCCTCCCTGTGGCCTTTGCCTATGGAAAGGCGGCCACGTTCAGTGGGCACCTGGGGCACAAAGTCTACTGAGACCTAAAGAAGAGGAGGAAGAGGAGGTTTTTACACCCCACTTTCCTCTACCTTAAAGGTAAAAGTTCCCTTGCTTGAAAGCCAGTCGAATCCGACTCTAGGGTTGCGGTGCTCATCTCCGTTTCCAAGCCGAAGAGCCAGCGCTGTCCGAAGAAGCCACCGCAGCTCCACAAGTCTCTGTAATGCCTACTAAATCATATCCCTCAAGCTCTTCCTTCTTATTACCCAAACTTTGGGCATTGGTACATAGACACCTGAATCCCCACACCTTTGGCTCCATTAGGCCCGGCCTTCCCAGGTGGGCTTCTGTTGTATGTAAAGTCCATCACATGCTAGTAGGTTGTCATCCAGAAAACCTAGCCCATGGTCCCAGAATCCAAACTGGTCCCAGAATCCAAACACCACCAATGCAGCCAGTGCTTCACCTCCATTATTGCCTGTTCCCATCGTATTCCCCTTCCTATGACAGGAAGGATCACACAGTCAGCCTTAATGCTTTTGATGGTGTTCACAGCCGTGTCGTAGGTTGGCAGGAGCTGGAACTAGAGACAGGAGCTCACGCCGTCATGCGGCAGCTCAGGTCTCGAACTGCTGAACTACCGACCTTCCACAGCCTGCAGTTCAGCGTCTTAACCATTTGAGCCACTGCAGCTCCTTGCAGGGCAGTAGGAGTCAGGAAAGGCCACGGGAGGGAGGGAAGGGCGCGTGGGGGACTCTCTCTCTCTCTCCCTTTCTCCCCCTCCCCAAGTGCAGTTAATATTTTAACCGCCCCCCCCATCAGCATCTTCCCTAATTTGGGGGTCTGTGTCGCTTCATGGTTTTATAAGGGATTCAGAGCGCTGCATCTTGCAATCCTCTCGCGTTTTAAAAATAACAGCATGGTGTCAGAGAGAATCTTGAAAACATTCAAGCAGTGCCCGGAGAAGGCAGAGGGAGGAGGAGGTGGAGTTGGTGGCAGAGTTCCCTTGCTCTGCACAGACCCGCCTTGCTTTCCACGTGGTTCAACAAAGAACAAAATGCTTCAGCTTTACTTATTTTAGCAGAGAGCGTACTAGTCCAGTTGGGATTCTGACCTTGTTGCTTCGTGGGCAAAAAACTCTTTTGCTCGTGCTCTTGCAGACCCTGTCGGGATCAGACCCGAAGGTCCCCGGCAGACAGATATCCCCAGGGGCACTCACGCGATGGTCTGGAGCAGTGTTCCCTCTAAGCTTTGGAGTCTTGTGACTTTGTTTGGCAGTGAACAATTTGAGTGCCTGCCAAACAGGTTTGCATTAGTTCCCCCCCCCCCAAAAAAAACCCCCAACCTGTGCATCTGCAAAAATGCTGCTGTTCGGAATAGATCAATAGACACTAAGGAGTACTTAGACAAACACTGAATGGTAAGATATTTTTTAACACAGATTTTTTAAAAATGATTGATTTATATGATCTGTGGCTGAGTGCGACCGTGGTGCTGCAACGGTGGGTGGGTGGGTGGGGCGAGAAGTCCCATCAGGACTTGCAGGAACACACACGCATGGAAAACCACTTGTGCTGTACTGCGCTGCTAGGAAGGGATGCGTTGAAGCCGCCCACTGAACAGCCACGAATGGGTCAGTGAACAGTCTGTCCAAAAACGGCTCTCTGTTCACGACAGGGCAAAACGGCAGGGGGTCAAATGTCTCTCTGTAGAGACATCCATTGAGTCTGTGTGGTGCAGCAGAAATCTCACTTTGATTCCCGTCTCCTCCGAGGTTTGACTCCACCCCAAGAACTGTAGCCAGACAGTGGTGGTGGTGTGGTGGTGGTGGTGGTGGGGGACTCCTCAGAGACATGCCAAGTGGCATCAAGTGGTTCTCATTTCTGCACCCATTTTCCCCGGCAAAGTCGAGGCGTGGCGCCTGCCGACTGGCACCTGTCACGGTCCTTTTGAAGCTCTGCTCTCTCTCTCCCTGTGCCTCAAGCAGGTGTTCTCCTCCGTCATACCTCTGTGCCACTGGCTAGAAGAAGAAGAAGAGGAGATTGGATTTATACCTCGCCCTTCACTTGGAGTCTCAGAGCGGCTTACAAACTCCTTTCCCTCCCCCTCCCCACAACAGACACCCTGTGAGGTGGGTGGGGCTGAGAGAACTCTGACGGAAACTGCTCTTTTTTAAGGACAGCTGTGCCAGAGCTTGCGACTGACCCAAGGTCACATCAGCAGGTGCAAGTGGAGGAGTGGGGAATCAGACCCGGTTCTCCCAGATTAGAGTCCGTGCACTTAACCACTACACCAAACTGGCTAGTTGTCTCTCCAATCCCAAATCTCATCAGACCTACAGAGCATTACCCATTCGGGATGGTCCGTGTGGGAACCAACGACACGGCTGGGAACACCATCAAAAGCGTTAAGGCTGACGGTTTGATCCTTCCTGTCATAGGAAGGGGAATACGATGGGAACAGGCAATAACGGAGGTGAAGCGCTGGCTGCGTTGGTGGTGCCGGCAGGAGCAGTTTGGATTCTGGGACCACGGGCTAGGTTTTCTGGATGACAACCTACTAGCACGCGATGGACTTCACCTGTCAAGGTCAGTGAAGAATGTTTTTGGCAGAAACCTGGAGAGATTTATCAAGAGGGCTTTAAACTGACACCACAAGGGGAAGGAGAGAAGAGCTTTAGCTTCTAATGCCGACAAAGGGATATGATTTAGTAGGCATTACAGAGACTTGTGGAGCTGCGGTGGCTCAAGTGGTTAAGAGGTTGAACTGCAGGCTGTGGAAGGTCGGTAGTTCAGCAGTTCGAGACCCGAGTGTGCCGCATGACGGAGTGAGCTCCCGTCTCTAGTTCCAGCTCTTGCCAACCTAGCAGTTCAAAAGCAAGAAGTTGCAAGTAGATAAGTAGGCTTAAGACCTCGGGTCAATGAAGCTAATAAATGAAATGGAAATGGAAGTAGATAAATCGGTACCACTTCGGTGGGAAGGGAACAGCGTTCCGTGCGCCTTGGTGTTTAGTCATGCCGGCCACATGACCACGGAAACGTCTTCGGACAGCGCTGGCTCTCCGGCTTTGAAACGGAGATGAGCACCGCAACCCTAGAGTTGGATTCGACTGGCTTTCGAGCAAGGGAACCTTTACCTTTTACAGAGACTTGGTGTGACTATTCACATGACCGGAATGTAGTAGTGGATGGATACGAGTTGTTCAAGAAAAACTGGAAGGGTCGAAGAGGAGGTGGGGTGGCGCTGTATGTGAGGAGAGGGTTCGTTTGTCAGGAAATACTGCAGGAGGAGGGCGACACCCCAGTGAGGTAGTTGAGAAGCACCTGGCTGCATAGAATGAGTACAAATCCCCTTGGCCAGATGGTATGCACCAAAGAGTGCTCAAAGAACTTTCTAGAGAGCTTGCAGACCCTTTGTCCATCATCTGCCAGACCACTTGGCGGACAGGAGACGTGCCGCAAGACTGGAGGAGGGCAGATGTTATCCCCATTTTCAAAAAGAGGAGGCGGAGGGATGGCCCAGGAAACTACAGGCCAGTCAGTCCTACCTCTGTCTCTTAGCCTCTTTTTTTTCTTCTTCATTCACTCACGCACTTTCCAATACTTATATAATCTCTTATGTGGTTTCTAAGTTTAGCCGGTTTATTTACCCTTTCCACCTTCCCCTTCAGTGCACTAGTTCAACTTTGTTTCTCACATACATAATTTATTTTTGCCTTAGTTCTATTCAACTGGATAAGCTTCAAACATAACTGAGATAGAAAAAACAAAGATACTTAGCTTCGGGTTTTATTTCAAGTCTTTCCCCCCCCTCCCCTTTGGATTTTCTTGTCTCGGCTTTTACAGGGCGGACGATACTTCTCGCCGCTCTGCCTCCATACACCTCCTTGCTTCGGAACGCCCCTCCTTTCCAGAGAGGATTGCCAGTTCTCTCATAGAGAGCCCAAGTTCCTTGCCAAAGTCCGTTCTTGTAAGAACTTTTGCTCGGTGTTAGAACGTTATTTGGTGGTGTAAGAGAAAGTTGGACGCTCAGAGCTCAACCCTGCGTCCTCCCTCGTCGGGACCGGAAACCGCAAGTGGGCTCAGGGCGGCTCACAAATAGGGCGTAAGCCAATGCATAAAAACAGATTAAAATCGCATAAAACAATCAATGCAATATTACAACATTATAAGTGCTCTAGATGTTTCGGAACAGACTTCAGTAAAAAGATGGCGTCTTGAAGATGGTACTCCCAAATTGGTGATGTCAGTCCCACACGGCGCTGTCGTTCTCTTTGTGATCCGGGGAAGTCAGCATGGATTTGTCCCCAACGGATCCTGCCAGACCAACCTCAGTTCCTTCTTTGATCGAGTGACGAGCTGACTGGATCTACTGTTGATGTTGTTTACCTGGATTTCACTAAAGCTTTTCTGACAGGGTTCCCCATGATGTTCTGATGGGTAAACTAGAGGACTGTGGACTCTAAGATGGTTAGTATCAGAACCCACAGCTCACAACGGAGTACACGCATTCAGGAATGGTTATACTTTTATTGCAAAGCTATAGATGCAGTAACATAGTCACTGTTAGGAATGGCGGCAAACCATAGAACCAGATAGGATATAAGGCCTTCGTATGCACCCCCCCATAGCATGGGCCAATAAAGCACCCTCCCGCCAGCGGCCAGAGTAAGGAAACTGTTAGGTGGTGAAAGCTGGGAATCGAGAATCTCTCACGAGATAAGCATTACAGCCATGGCAGCATAGCTGACAGTTAGGTGGATATGGAACTGGTTGTAGAACTGCACTCAGAGAGTAGCTGCCACTGGCATCTCATCTGAATGGAGGGAGGTGTCCAGTGGGGTCCCACAGGGCTCGGTTCTGGGCCTGGTACTTTTCGATATTTTTGTAAATGATCTGGATGAGGGTGTGGAGGGGCTACTCATTAAACTGGCAGATGGCACCAAATTGGGAGCAGCAGCGAACACACCAGAAGACAGAGATAGAATTCAACGAGATCTGAACACGCTGGAAAAGTGGGCGGATGTGAACAAGATTCAATTTAACAAGCATAAGAGCCAAGTTCTACATCTGGGTAACAAAATGAGGAACCTACTGGATGAGGGATACACTTCTGGGTAGCAGTGTGTGTGAACAAGATCTTGGGGTACGGATGGACTGAAAGTTAAATATGAGTAGCTGGTGTGATGCAGCGACAGAAGAAGCTAATGCAATCTTGGGGTGTATCAACAGAAGCATAACATCCAGATCGCAAGATGCAGGGCTCTTTTTGTAGAAAAAGCCCAACAGGAACTCATTAGCATAATAGGCCACACCCGACAGCAGAAACTCATTAGCATATTAGGCCACACCATGACAGCACAACTCATTCGCATATTAGGTCACACCCCCATGTTACCAGAAGTGTGCTCATCCAGCCACACCCACCTTTCCCTTCTTATTCTGTTTACTTTGTTTATTGGTTTTTTTGTAGCAGGAACTCCTTTGCATGTTAGGCCACACACCCCTAATGTAGCCAATCCTAATGAGTTCCTGCTGTTGGGTGTGGCCTGTTATGCTAATGAGTTCCTGCTGGGCGTGGCCAACTCGGGAGCCAGCCGGAACTCCGTTCCTGTGCGTTCCTGCCCCTAAAATAGCCCTGGCAAGATGTCATCGTCCTGCTGTACACTGCATTGGTCAGGCTGCACCTGGAGTCTTGTGTGCAGTTCTAGAGGCCTCGCTTCAAGAAGAATGTGGATAGAATGGAGCACGTGCAGAGGAGAGCGAAGAGGATGATCGGGGGGGCCTGGAGACCAAGAAGCCCTGTGAGGAAAGGCTGAGGGACGTCTTGGGAATGTTCAGTCTGGAGAAGAGGTGGTTGGTGGGGAGCAGGATGGCTCTCTTGAAGTCTTTGAAGGGCTGTCCCTTAGAGGAGGGCAGGGAGCTGTACCTGTTGGCAGCAGAGGAGAGGACTCGCAATCGTGGGTTTAAATTAAGGGTGGGAAGGTACCTGCTGGATATTAGGAAAA
>NW_015162581.1:30377-40727 GCF_001447785.1 Gekko japonicus
CCTGCGGTGGCACCTTGACTTTGGAACTCTCTCCCACGGCAGCTTACCGTGCACCAGTTGGCTCCTCCCCATTTTTGTTGTTGTTGTTGTTCAGTCACACAGGTGAGTCCGACTCTTCGTGACCCCATGGACCAGCTCCCGCCAGGCCTTCCGGTCTTCCGCCGTCCTCTGAAGTTGGCTCAATTTCATGTTCGTTGCATCTATGACACTGTCTAACCATCTCATCCTTTGCCGTCCCCGTCTTCTTTGACCTTCAAGCTTTCCCAGCATCAGGGTCTTCTCCAGGGAGTGCTCCCTTCTCATTGGGTGGCCAAAGTATTTGAGCTTCAGTTTCATTATCTGGCCTTCCAAGGAACAGTCAGGGTGGATTTCTTTTAGGATTGACTGATTTGATCTCCTTGCAGTCCAGGGGACTCTCGAGAGTCTTCTCCAGCACCATAGTTCAAAAGAATCTATTCTTCGGCGCTCGGCCTTCCTTGTAGTCCAACTCTCGCAGCCATACATGGGTATTAGGAAAAACTTTTTCACAGTAAGAGTTGGGCAACAGTGGAATGAGCTGCCTGGGGAGATGATGAGCTCTCCCTCTTGGGCCGTCTTTAAGCAGCAGCTGGATGAACACTTTGTCAGGGATGCTCTAGGCTGAGCCTGCATTGAGCAGGGGGTTGGAGTAGATGGCCTCTGTGCCCCCTTCCAACTCTGTGATTCTATAGAATCATAAAGTTGGAAAGGATCTCCTGGGTCATCTAGTCCAACCCCATGCACAGTGCAGGAAATTCACAAATAACTCCCCCTCCACACCCCCAGTGACCGCTGTTCCATGCCCAGAAGGTGACAAAAAATCTCCATGATCCCTGGCCAAACTGTCCTGGAGAAAAATTTCTTCCTGACCCCAAAGTGGCCATCAGCATTTCCCTGGGCTTGTAAGAAGGGCCACGAGAACTAAGCACTGAGGCAACCCTACCTGCCCTCCCTTTCATAATCTGCCTGAGTTCACAGAATCTGTCAGATGACCACCTAGCCTCTGTTTGAAAACCTCCAAAGAAGGAGAGCCCACCAACTACCTAGCCTGCTCCACTGAGGAACTGCTCTAACTGTCAGGAAGTTCTTCCTAATGTTTAGCCGAAAACTCTTCTGATTTAATTTCAATCCGTTGGATCTGGTCCGACCTTCTGGGGCAACAGAAAACAACTCTGCACCATCCTCTAGATAACAGCCCTTCAAGTACTTGAAGATGGTGATCATATCACCTCTCAGTCGTCTCCTCTCCAGGCTAAACATACCCAGCTTTTTCAGCCTTTCCTCAGAGGACTTGGTCTCCAGACCCCTCACGTCTTTGTTGCCCTCCTCTGGACACAATGCAGCTTGTTTATATCCCTAAATTGTGATGCCCAAAACTGAACATAATCTGCCCTCCCTTTCATAATCTGCCTGAGTTCACAGAATCTGTCAGATGACCACCTAGCCTCTGTTTGAAAACCTCCAAAGAAGGAGAGCCCACCAACTACCTAGCCTGCTCCACTGAGGAACTGCTCTAACTGTCAGGAAGTTCTTCCTAATGTTTAGCCGAAAACTCTTCTGATTTAATTTCAATCCGTTGGATCTGGTCCGACCTTCTGGGGCAACAGAAAACAACTCTGCACCATCCTCTAGATAACAGGCCTTCAAGTACTTGAAGATGGTGATCCTATCACCTCTCAGCCGTCTACTCTCCAGGCTAAACATACCCAGCTCCTTCAGCCTTTCCTCAGAGGACTTGGTCTCCAGACCCCTCGCCGTCTTTGGTGCCCTCCTCTGGACACAATGCAGCTTGTCTATATCATTCTTAAATTGTGGTGCCCAAAAGTGAACACAACACTCTAGGTGAGGTCTAACCAGAGCAGAGCAAAGTGGTACCATCACTTTGCGTGATCTGGACACTGCGCTTCTGTTGATACAGCCCAAAACTGCATTTGCCTTTTTAGCTACCGCATCACACTGCTGACTCAATGTTCAGTGTATGGCCTACTAAGTCCCCTAGATCCTTTTCGCACACAGTACTGCCAAGGCAAGCCTCCCCCAGCCTATAATTGTGCATTTGACTTTTCCTGTCTAAATGCAGAACTTTACATTTATCCCCATTGAATTTCACTTTATTTGTTTTAGCCCAGTTTACCAGCCTAGTACACAGACGGAGATATCCGGGGGTGCCCTGGCAGCTGGGTGCCAACTCCCGGGAGTTCTGGCAGCTAGTCTGTGGTGAACCGGCCAGGCCTGTGCTGCTGTTGGATTGGGGGGGTTGTTCTCTTTTGGCCTCCCCTCCCCCCCCTGCCTTGCGTGTCTCAGACCACGCGGGGGCTGTTTCCCAGGCTTCTGCTCCCGATTAAAGGCCTCTGGGAGAGTTGCCATTGCAATTCCTTTCATTCCCTGACAGCTTTTCAGTCAGCAGTTTAAAAACCTTTTTTAAAAAAAGAGAAAAAAACCTTTGCTTTTACTTCTCCCTTGTCAAGTTTCAGCACGAAGACAATAGCTTGCCATTTTCATGCAAAAAATACCCTTTTGTTTGTTGGGGGTGGGGTGTTGGGCCTTTCTCTTTCACCTGGGGTGGGGGTGGTCTGGAAGGCTGGGGGAGAGCCGGACAGTTTGCTGCTGAACTTGGGACACTCTGGGGTTCAAGTGTGGGGCTGAAGAGGGAGCCCTGCATTTAGGGCTGGCTCTCAAGTCTGTTTTTGCTGCCAGGTCTCAGTTCTGGGATATCTGAACCAAGGCTCCCTCTAAGGTGTGGAGTCCTGTGAGCAGAAATTCTACTCTGTGAGCTCCTGGCATTAAAGCTGTGAGCGAGCGGTTTGGCTGCTGCATAAATTGGTTTGCTCTGGAGCCCTCCTCCCTGAGCTGAGACAAAAATGTGTGAGCTGGAGGAGGCTAAAAAACTGTGAGCCGGCTCACGCTCGCTCAGCTTAGAGGGAACACTGCAGTCTGAACGTCATATGCCGAATGCCTGGGGTCCAATCCCACTATCCGTAACGTGGTCACCTAACTCCTTCATGGGGCTGCTGAGAGAGCCAAAGATGACAGTTGTCATAAGAACATAGGAGATGCCAATGTTGGATCAGGCCAATGGCCCATCCAGTCCAACGCTCTGTGTCACACAGTGGCCAGAAATACCAGGGGCCATCAGGAGGTCCACCAGTGGGGCCAGGAGACTAGACGGTAGGTAGCAGGGCTGGGGGGAGAGAAGTCCCGTTCCCAGGAGCCAGCCGCCCATCTTTAAGAGCCCCGGTGTCTGGGGTGTACTTAAGAGTGTCGTCTTGGTTCTGGCACAGGCCGGGGGCCCGCCAGCTGCCATGTGGATTCCCCCAGTCTTTTACGAGACTCTCTGGAAGGCCCTTCTCGGGTACCCCCCCCGCCCGGAGCACAGGCAGGGCCTTCCTGTGGTGGCTCCGAGAGCTTTACCTGGCAGCTTCTTTGTTACCTTTTTGGCATCTGTTCAGAACAATTTGTCTGAGCCTTCAAATCCAAGTTTCTGCTTCTTTTGCTCACGCGTCTCTCTTTTTAGGATGCGATTCTCCAGTTTAGTTTTTCTGTTCACTTCCTTTGTTGATTATCGGGGGTTGTATTTTGTCTTGCTCTGGGAAGGTTCCCTTGTTATTCGAGCTCCTGCCAAGAAGAGGACTTGCTGCAAGAGACCTTGGTGGCTGGCGTCTCCCCTTGAACATAAGAACATAAGAGAGGCTAGTGCTGGATCAGGCCAAAGGCCCACCCAGTCCAACACTCTCTGTGTCACACAGTGGCCAGAAATACCAGGGGCCATCAGGAGGTCCACCAGTGGGGCCAGGACACTAGAAGCCCTCCTACTGTTGACCCCCAGCCTACCTTAGGGACCGCCTCTTCCCGTATGTTCCCCCAAGAGCGCTGCGATCGGGGAGTCTCGACCACTTAGAGGTTCCGGCCTCCCGAGACATCAAGCTTGCCCTAACCAAGGCCAGGGCGTTTTTGGTGGCGGCTCCTACCTGGTGGAACAAGCTCCCGGTGGAGATCCGGGCCCCGCGGGACCTTGTACAGTTCCGCAGGGCCTGCAAGACGGAGCTCTTCCGCCAGGCTTTTGAGTAGGAGCTGCCGCCGTCACTATACCACCATTGTGACTCGACCCTACCATCTACCTTGGCTGGGAGGGGGGTAGATGCCACCCTTAAGAGGAACATCACTCCTGGCGCTCACATCACTACAACACTGGCCGCCAGTGAGGGACACTGTGCATCTTGGGGAAATTTAGTGAACTGTAGAACACCATTTTAGTTGTATGTATTTAATGTTTTAATGTATTTTATATTTTATTCTGGCATTGCTGCTTGTTCGCCACCCTGGGCCGCTTGGGTAGGGCGGGATATAAATCCCAAGTAAATAAATAAAAAAAACCAACAGAATACCCACCCACATGCAAGAACAAAACTTAAACTTTTTTTATTTTCTTCTGACAATCGCACCTCCTAAAGGAAGAAATACATCTTTGGTCTTGCATTGGAGAGTTCAGTTTGTAACCTAGGACTTGCTTGTCCTCAGTGCACAGAAATTAGATCGGAAAATATTTGAACACCTTGTCTTAAAATATTTTATTCATCATGTTAAAATAAAACGTTCCATAATCAATTTATTTTATTTTCTTTTTTCAATTTTTCCAATTTTTCAGAAAAAAACAAAAAGGCTTCAGGAAAAAAACGGGGAAAACCCAGGTTTTTTTCTGAATTTTTCTGGGTTTTTTCCGGGCCTTCACATCTCTAGCCCCCACCCAGGCCCCTCTCAGCGGCCTGTTTGGCAGGGATCGGATCTGGACCTGGGTCTTCTTGAGGCGCTCTCTGTGCTGTCTCCCTCAGCACACCTGCACAGCAAACTCTCTTCCCCCCCCCCTTTGCAAGCAGCGTGTGGGGGTCTGGGTTGGAATTTGGAAAGGGGGGGGGCAGACGGCATCCAGAGTCCCAGTCAGCTCTGTCGTTTGAGGGAGCCCCCGTTTCTCCATCCGGCTCCTGGACTGGGGGCTCCCGGGGACTTCTGAGCACCCACCTCTTACCACTCTCTGAATTGGAGCGAGCCCCCAGCCCCACCCCAAGACCTGTGCTGTCTCCCAGAACGGAGAGCGGCTGAAGCTGGCACCCGTGGGGAAGGCTGCCGCCTGGCAGGACCACGGCCGTTGGGGGCGGCTGCTTTGGGCAGAGGAAACTGTTTCTGCCTCCTGCCACTCACGTTGAGGGCAGAATGAGGAGACGTTAGTGGAAAGGCTGCCGCTGCTGCTGGGCATGGAGCTCTTCTGCCTCCTGCACAGCCCCAAACACTCCTTCTCTGGGTCCTGGCAAGGTGAAGGGCCCCTTCCGCCCTTCCCAGCAGCCAGTCTTGTGGAAGAGGTGTGTGTGTGTGTACATGCGTGCGCGCACTCCAGATGTGACTTGAGTGGCTGTGGAGTGGGGTGTGGGGTGACTGACCGAGTCTGGCGGCCCCCACGCCAAGGGCATTCTTTAAACCGGAGGGTTTGTCTGGAGCCCCGCAAGCAAGACTTGCAGGGGTCCAAAGCAATGTTCCCTCTAAGCTGTGGAGTCTTGTGAGCAAAAATTCTGCTTTGTGAGCTACCAGCATTAAAGTTGTGAACAGGTGATTTGGCTGCTGCATAAATCAGTTTGCTTTGGAACCATCCTTCCTGAGCTAAGACTAAAATCTGTGAGCCAGAGGCTAAAAAAATGTGAGCTAGCTCACACTAACTCAGCTTAGAAGGAACATTGGTCCAAAGTGTGAGCTGGCCAAACCCAGCAAAGGGGAGGGGAGGTGCCCTCGCCCGATGTTTGGGGGCCTCTCCTCCTCTGGTCCCATCTAGAGTGCCAGTCCGGAAGTGAGGGGGCCTTTGGGGGGGCCCTTGGAGCACAGAATCGGATGCGGGGGGGGGGTAGGCTGCCAACTCCAGACTGGGACGTTCCTGGACGTTCAGGAGCAGAGCCTGGGGAAGGGGAGCAGCCTCCGTGGGCTACAAGGCCAGAGAGCCCCCCAAAAAATCCCTCCTGCAAATCCCCCCCCCTTTCCTGGTCATGTTGCCTCAGCAAACAGAGATGGTTTGCTGGTTGCCAAAGTAACAGAGTCCTGCCCTCAGGGCCAGCTTCTAAAAGAGACTAAAAGGAGACCACCGAGGGGTGGGGGGCAGTGTTCCCTCTAAGCTGAGTTAGTGTGAGCTAGCTCACAGTTTTTTAGCCTCTAGCTCACACATTTTTGTCTTAGTACAGGAAGGAGGGCTCCAGAGCAAATTAATCTATGCACTAGTCAAATTGCTTGCTCACAACTTTAATGCCAGTAGCTCACAAAGAAGAATTTTTGCTCACAAGACTCCACAGCTTAGAGGGAACATTGGTGGTGGTGGTGGTGTTAGGTTTGCCCTTCCAGACTCAGGATGGTGTTAGGTTTGCGAGCTTAAAAACAACCCAACAAAAACTTGGGCAGGCTGCGTTAAAATAGTCGCATTGATACCAGCAAATGTTTATTGAATAAAGGTTTAGTTCTGCTGAATCAATTCTAAAAATTGAGAATGTCCAGATTCTGATTTCAAAAATGTCTCTCCCAGGTCTGGAATTCTGTTTTCAGCTCCTCAAGGCGTACCTCTCTGTGTCTGGATTGTTTCTGCGTACTATCTAGAAAGGATTCCGAGTTCAGAGCTAAAGATGCCCTATTTCCTCTAAAGACTTCTGTCTCTCCTGCAGGCTCGACCTACTACGATAACGTCCGCCCTCTCGCCTACCCTGATTCGGACGCTGTTCTCATCTGCTTTGACATCAGCCGTCCAGAGACCCTTGATAGTGTTCTGAAAAAGGTGAAGCTTGATTGTGTGGTTGGAACGCCTGTTGCCTGGGTTGGTGGGGCAACCTTGCATTTCAGTGGAGCCGGGGGCAAAGCCTTTTCCCCGCAGCCCCCAAACTCACTGGGTTGGATCCAAAGATGTTTTGTTCCACTAACGTTGGAGTCTTCCGTGCCACCACTGGTCAGTGTTCCCTCTAAGCTGAGTTAGTGTGAGCTAGCTCAGTTTTTTAGCCTCTGGCTCACACATTTTTGTCTCAGCTCAGGAAGGATGGCTCCAGAGCAAACTAATGTATGCAGTGGCCAAATTGCTTGCTCACAACTTTGATGCCAGGAGCTCACAAAGTAGAATTTTTGCTCACAAGATTCCACAGCTTAGAGGGAACGCTGCCACTGGTGCAGTGGACCCACGGCTTTCTCCACGTACATCCCACAGGGGCCGGGGGCTCTAGCTTGCCCTGAAGCACAGTTGTGTGGCCGGCCGGCTTCGGTTGTGCTTCCCTAGATGGCCCTTCCGGTTCCTGGGCTGTGAAAAAGAGTACCTTGCAGGCTAGGGCTTTGAGCCCTCAGAGGCAGCCCACCTGCCCCAGCAGGATGGCCCTCAGGTGCCAAGCCCGACATGCTTGATTGTGAACAGGTTGACTCCAAAACAGGTGAACTTGCGGCAGCTCCCGGCCCAGGGAAGAGAGAGAAGAAGAGAGGCCCTGGATGTAAGGCGAAACAGAAGGCAAAGCAATGGCCAAAGAGGCTCAGCATCTGACCCCCAAGAGGAGGCCGGGCCTCCCCCCACCCTCTTGCGGGCAGAGTCACAGTGTCCGGCACCAATGTTCCCTCTAAGCTGGAGAATCTTGTGAGCAAAAATTCTACTTTGTGAGCTATTTGCCTTAAGGTTGTGAGCGAGCAATTTGGCTACTGCATCAATGAGTTTGCACTGGAGCCATCCTTCTTGAGCTAGGACAAAAATGTGTGAGCCGGAGGCTAAAAAACTGTGAGCTAGCTCGCACTAGCTCAGCTTAGAGGGAACACTGTGACCGGCACCACCTGGGGCTGCGCTTCCATCCGGTGGCTTCTGGGCCGGCCTTGCAGCTGGGCTGTTTCCCTCCAGTCATTGCTGCTGCATTCCTCTCGGAGGCTTTGGGAAAGGATGTGTTGTTGCGGGGCGGGGTGGGGGCCCTGATGCGTGGTCCCCCCCCCCCGCCAGCGTGGTGTTAAGAGCAGCGGACTCTGATCTGGAGAGCCGGGCTTGATTCCCCGCTCCCCCTCCTCCTCCTCCTGAAGCCTGCCGGGTGACCTTGGGCCAGTCAGGGTTCTCTCCAAACTCTCTTGGCCCCACCTGCCTCACACAAGGTGCCCGTTGTGGGGAGAGGGAGGAAGGGACGGGAGAGATAAAGACCTCCTCTTCTTGTCGTTCTCTTTGTTTTGTGAGCCGCCTTCCCTCCGGTGCACACTGCCACCACACTGCACAGTTTTGTGTGGGGCCAGGAGGAGAGACGGGGCTTTAGCCTTGGGGGGAGACTTGGGCAGGCTTTGCCCCCGGCCGCTGGGCTGAGATGGGGGTAGGGGAGAGACCAGAGGCCATCCTGCTTTCTTGCTGCCGCCTGGATGCGAGAAGGAACAGGATGCTGGTTCCCAGGAGCGTCAGACGAAGAGGTGGAATGCCAGGAAGGGGGGGGGGAGTCCCCTGTGGCACTTTGAGCAAGTAGGTTCCCCCCCCCCCCCACACACACACACTGCTCCAGAGCCAGGGCTCACCGGAACCAGCAAGGTGCTTGACAGTCCGTGCTGGGAGAGGGGCTGCGGACCGGGCAGACTTTCCTGCATGTGCTCATTTGCATACTTTATCCTGCTTCTGTGAGTCGCGGGCAGGAGGGGAAATGCCGATCGGCCCCTTCTCAGAGGGCAGGGATTCCCTTGTGGGTCGAGCTTTTGCTGGGAAGGCTGCAGCAGAGACAGAACCAGAAATCTCAGGTGACAGAACGATGTGGCCAGGACCGGTTCCTGCAGTTCGGCTGCACTGATGGCAAAACCCTGAAACACTCGCAGTGGCAGTGGCAGTGGCAGCGGCAGCGGCGGCTCTGAGCACGTACAAGAAGCGGCGTTTTCATCACTGAGTAACGCGTGCCGATCTCTGCACATTCAGGATTATTATTATTATTAGCCTGTGCAAGTAGGCTCTGTACAAGGGTCTTTTAAAATAGCCTATGGTTGAAAGGATGCAGTGGAGACTTTAGCTTATGAGCACATTTTGTAAAGAGCAGAGTCTTGTTTTTATCTGCCCGGGGCTGCCAGGTAGGGCCTGCTGATCTGGCCGGGGAGACGGGCTTCCTGCGCGGCTGCTGACTTGGGGGGTCCAGCCTCAGATCAGTTGGGCCATTCCCCGCGGTCCTCTGTTGCTGCCTGAAGAGCAGGGGTGCTGGAGAAAGAGAGGCGTCCCGCAAGGCCCAGGGAGGGAGAGAGGGAGGGCTGGCTGGTTGAACAGGCCCCTTTGCCTCCCCGGGGGCCTTAACCTTTCCTTTGCTTTGCTTTACTTGTGCAGTGGCAGGGGGAGACCCAGGAGTTCTGCCCCAGTGCCAAAGTGGTTCTGGTGGGATGCAAACTGGACATGCGCACCGACCTGAACACTTTGCGGGAACTGTCCAAACAGCGCCTGATCCCTGTCACGCATGAGCAGGTGCGTATTTGTCAGAGCGTGTGCTCCTGCGTGGGCACGGAGTGTATTTCTCTCACCCCTGGGTGACTGTTGTTTGCCCAGTCACACCCTAAGATCCGGGGAAGGTGGCCCAGTGCGAGAGGCGGTGGATTCCCTGTCCTTGGCCAGGGAGGAGGTGAGAATTTGAGTTCATGCTTGGAAGGCGCACGGGTTCTAGCAGGCAATCCTTGTGCGCACACCCTTTTGCTGAAACCTCTAAGGACTGCTGCAGTTCTCAGTTCAGCCCACAGCCAGAAATTATCTGGAGGGGGGAGGGGAGAGCAAGCCAGGCCCCCAGCGTCTCACCCCCTGAGTGAGGTCACACCCAATAGTGGCGTGAATGGTGTTGCCCCAAATGCAGTCACCATTCATGTGAAGAGATGGGCTGTTTACCCCCACTGAAATATAAAAAGGGGACAATTAGTGGCCTGCTAAATGTAAATTCCTGCCAACCTAGCAGTTCGAAAGCAAGAAATTGCAAGTAGATAAATAGGGACCACTTCGGTGGGAAGGTAACAGCGTTCCGTGCGCCTCGGTGTTTAGTCATGCCGGCCACATGACCACGGAAACGTCTTCGGACAGCGCTGGCTCTTCGGCTTTGAAACGGAGATGAGCACCGCAACCCTAGAGTCGGACTCGACTGGCTTTCGAGCAAGGGAAACCTTTACCTTTACCTTAAATGTAAAATAAGGAGCTGCGGTGGCTCAAGTGGTCAAGACGCTGAACTGCAGGCTGTGGAAGGTCGGTAGCTCAGCAGTTCGAGACCCGAGTGTGCCGCATGATGGAGTGAGCTCCCGTCTCTAGTTCCAGCTCCTGCCAACCTAGCAGTTCGAAAGCAAGAAATTGCAAGTAGGTAAATA
>NW_015162581.1:41540-41696 GCF_001447785.1 Gekko japonicus
AATGTATATGCGCTCTGGTTTCCATAAGCAGGCATCTGTTGAAATCATAGAAGACTGAGGACAGTTGGGAGCCCCCTCTCACATTTGGACCAGCTGTCCTGCGCAGGGGCCCCCAACTGTGCCTCTTGGAGCCCCCGCGTGCGTGAGACCCGGTGG
>NW_015162581.1:42086-44438 GCF_001447785.1 Gekko japonicus
TTGTTCTTCGGAACACCAAAACAAAGACGGGAAGAGAAGCCATAAAATGGTAATACACCTACCAATCAAATCCCTAGATCAGGGAGAAAATTCCCGGGCATCCTACAGCTAAAGAACATTGGTTACATGAGAAACATGTGACTTCCTGTGAGTAACATAAACAAACATTTCACCCCAGATATACTGAGTGTTTTCAACTTGTAATACCCAACACAGCCCCGTTCTGGCGGAATAATTAACGGTTGGGCCTTGTGAATGAGAAGCGGTCCCGCTCAGCCTTATTAGTAAGGAGGCTTCCTCTGGTGAGAAGAGCAGGTGAAGAGTGGCCAGAAGGCACAGCGTTCCAAATCCTTCGCCTGAGAAGAGCTCCGGTTTCAGCAAAGGGGGCCCGGGAGGAAGGGGACTGGCAAGGCCAGAGGTGTGCTCCAGGGCTTGTCTTTCAAGTGTACCTGATTTGGTCTGCAAAAGATGGTGCCCTTCCTTCGGGAGCATCATCTCCTGTGGTGGTGGAGATTTGGGAACCTTTTGCAGGGCTCTTTTTGTAGAAAAAGCCCAGCAGGAACTCATTAGCATAATAGGCCACACCCAACAGCAGGAACTCATTAGCTTATTGGGCCACACCCCTGACAGCACAGCTCATTAGCACATTAGGCCGCACCCCCATGTTACCGGAAGTGTGGTCATCCAGCCACACCCACCTTTTGCTTCTTATTCTGTTTACCCTGTTTGTGGTCAAAACCCAGGGCTTTTTTTGTAGCAGGAACTCCTTTGCATGTTAGGCCACACACCCCTAATATAGCCAATCCAAATGAGTTCCTGCTCTTGGGTGTGGCCTGTTATGCTAATGAGTTCCTGCTGGGCGTGGCCAACTCTGGAGCCAGCCGGAACCCCGTTCCTGTGCGTTCCTGCCCCAAAATAGCCCTGTTTAAAAGTGTTTAAGAGAACGAGCATTTGCGTAGGTGTGGAACCGCAGACGCGAGGTGAGAGCCATGTTCGGGACTGGTGGGAAGCCCAAGGGCCCCCCCCCCCCTTGAATGTTTGGTGGCCGCCCCGTGAAGAGGGCTGGGCTCTGTCTGTGCTGCTGCAGCTGCTGATCAGGGGCCAAGCCCCCTCCCCCCCCCCGGCTCAGGGTGGGGGGGGTGGTGGGATGGGTGTGCCTTGCTTGGGCGACTGGGCTCCTCAAATCAGCCCTGGGGCTCAAGGCACCCTGGGTGCCAGTCCACCAAGGCTGTGCTTCTGTTCCTTTGCCTCCTGGCCTTTGTAAACAGGAGCATTCCCACCCCCCTTTTTTGTGTCCTTGAGGGTGTTGACGTTGCCTTCCAGCGTCTGTCCCCTGCAACGTCGCCTGGCAGCAGCAGTGCCTGGCAGTGGGGGTGAGGCAGGGCTGGGAGCCCGTGGCATGGCACAGTCGTGCAAGAGCGGGCAAGGAGGATGGCAGGGGCACAGAGCTCTTTAGCGAACGGCTGGCACCGAGAGCAGTGTTCCCTCTAAGCTGAGTTAGTGTGAGCTAGCTCACAGTTTTTTAGCCTCCGGATCACACCTTTTTGCCTTTGCTCAGGAAGGGATGGCTCCAGAGCAAACTAATTGATGCAGTGGCCAAATCGCTCGCTCACAGCTTTAATGCCAGTAGCTCACAAAGTAGAATTTTTGCTCACAAGACTCCACAGCTTAGAGGGAACATTGAAGGGAGGCGGGAGGCGGCAAGCGGATGAGTGAGTGCACGGGAGAAGGCAAGGCGCGAAGGGTGGGTTCCGGGGTGATGTTCTGGTGTGTGTCTCTCCCCTCTCCCCCAGGGCAGTCTACTGGCCCGGCAGTTGGGCGCCGCGGCGTACGTGGAGTGCTCTTCCAAGGTGTCGGAGAACAGCGTCCGGGACGTTTTCCACGTGACCACGTTGGCCTCTGTCAGCCGCACGCACAAGCACCTCAAGCGGAGCAACTCCAAACGGGGGCTGAAGCGGGTCTCACAGCTGTCCGGGAGGACGGACTTGTTGACTGACTCCGAGATCCACAAGGACCGTGCCAAGAGCTGCCTGCTGATGTGAGAGGAGAGGAGCCACCACCCCCACCACCCCGAGAGGACGGGGCCTCGTGACATTGTGTGCCTCCTTCATCTCTGTTTGCCGAGAAGATGGCCATGGGGGGGGGCCCCTCTATGCAGAGGGGGAGGGCAGGGAGGGCTCCGCCTTTTCCCCCTGACTGCCCCCAGCGCAGCAGCAACATCCCGGGGAATCTCCTGGAGGGGGTGACTGTGGCACAGCCCTCAGAAATGCTCAGGTAGCAGAAGGAAGGAGCACATCACTGTGGGTGGCACAGGCGGAAGGGGAAACCCGCCGGTTCTTCTGAGGAGCCAGT
>NW_015162581.1:44854-64719 GCF_001447785.1 Gekko japonicus
CCGCCCCCCCCCCCCCGCTTCCCTGGCCTCCAGACGCTTTTGACGGATGCAGTTTGGTGACTCCGGACTGTCGGCTGGCTGCTTGTGTTTTGGATCCCACCCCCCACCCCCGCAGGGGGGGAGAAGAGGGCCGCGCAGTGTCCTGTGCCACAGGTAGCCAATAAACCATGTCATTACCAAGCAGGAAATTCTGGGTGGTGCCTTCCCGTCTTTACCCCCCACCTACACCACAGGGCTGATTTTGGGGGAGGGTGTCTTTGAAAAGGTACACGTTGGCAGTGGGGGAGTTGCGCAGTTTCTCTTCACACTTGTTTGAGCCTGAAGTCTCTTCTCTGCTGTCCTCTGAGGCCACAGGAGCTGCCGGTGCAGAGGAGCAGAGCCCTTCCCATGAATTTCCCCCGAGAGGAGGACTCAGTTTGATTTAGTGTCTGTGTGTGAGGGGGGTGGGGGTGGCCAGGACCATTAGCATGCGGGGAGCAGCCCCGGCAGAGCAGGGAGGCCACGTTCCAGCCGCCATTTGCTGCAGAGCAGGGAGAAGACCGAGCTTTTGGTGTCTCTTTTAGTGTCTTTAGGAGCTGCGGTGGCTCAAGGGGTTAAGACGCTGAACTGCAGGCTGCGGAAGGTCGGTCGTTCAGCAGTTCGAGACCCGAGTGTGCCGCATGACGGAGTGAGCTCCCGTCTCTAGTTCCAGCTCCTGCCAACCTAGCAGTTCGAAAGCAAGACATTGCAAGTAGATAAATAGGGACCACTTCGGTGGGAAGGGAACAGCGTTCCGTGCGCCTTGGTGTTTAGTCGTGCCGGCCACATGACCACGGAGACGTCTTCGGACAGCGCTGGCTCTTCGGCTTGGAAAGGGAGATGAGCACCGCAACCCTAGAGTTGGATTCGACTGGCTTTCGAGCAAGGGACACCTTTACCTTTACCTTGGTGTCTTTGGGGTGGGAGGGAGGACCCCGAGGAACTCAGCAGCCCTTTCCTGCTGCACCAAGGAGGCGGTGTGCGATAAAGGGCATTTCCCCTCAGTGCTTGAGCTCCCTTTGTCCTGAGGGGCTCCTTCGTCTCTTCCAGGGCCTCGAACCCAGAGCGGATTGGTGCAGCCAAGCCCTGCCTCGGGCCACACCTCTGGGCAAGTGGGCGGGCGAGAACTTGGGCCTTCTGGCTCTGATCTCAGCCGGTGCCGCTTCTCTGGGTCTTAATCTGAACCAGGATGTAGGTTCGGTCTTTGAGCGTGAGAAACTCGAGCTCTGAGGATGTGCCTTCAGTGATGGCGAGTGTGCTGTGTGCCCCCCCACCCGGGTGCACGACTTTAGGCCTCCGGGTTTTTGGCCAGGCCTCCTCCTGTGGGAATGGCCTGCTCCGTGCAGCGTCTCCCCCCCCCATGGTGGGCTCGGTGCCCTTGCCCAGGCCGAGGGGGCTCTTCCCTTGGCAGGGCCCTCATGTTCCCACTGCCTGGTTGCAAAGGCGCCATTGTCTGCCTGCTGGGCTGGAGCACAGAAGGCCCGTTTTCTCTGCCAGAGAGCGCAGCAGCAGCTGTGCCTTCGAAGGCAGCCGGCGCTGGGTCTGGGGCGTGAGGGCCGGTCGTCTGAGGCCACGGGAAGCCCTGCAGAGGCTGAGCTTGCGCCTGGGCCTCGGCAGGAGTCTCGTTTGCCCTGGGAGGGCGGAGACGGGGCGGGTGGGCCTGAGACGGTCACCTCGGGATCTTGTGTCCGTGCCGGGACTCGCGTGAGGAGGGCGAGGGAGAGAAGCGGGGCCGTCCTTGGCGTGACTCATCCGCCAGGCCAAAGAGTTCTTTGCCCCTTAGGGATTTCTTCACCACCGCTAAGGATGAGAGTGCTGGTGATTTCCACCAGTGTCCCCCTCAGGACTTGGAAGAGCCCCTACAGAAGGTGCCGGCACTCAGTACCACTCCCCGCCGCCTTCCCCCAAGCCTTGATAGATCACAACGTCTCCTCAAGAAAACCACTCCACAGACGCCACCTTGTCTGCTTCCCCCCACCGAGACCCTGCCTTCGGTCCTGTGCCTGAGGGACTGTTTGAAGAGGGACAGCCCCCCTCTCTCCAGGGATTACGTCCTGGCACCCCTTTGCCACGCCTGTGCCCTGGAGCGCAGCGTGCCTCTTGCCCTGTGCAGATGGCGTCCTTCCCACCAAGCTGTCGCCACAGCTGGCCCTCTCTCCGTGGGGGTGCAGAGACAGATGTGCTCGTCTACTGGATTTCATCTCGCCTCTCTCCACCGAGCTCCAGATCCTGTGCCTGTAAGTGTCCTGGCTGAAAAAGGATTTGAACCCGGGTCTCTCTGTTGCCGGTGGCTTCTGGTATCAGGAGGCATTTCAGTCTCTGGAAAAGCTAATGGCCGCTTTTTGCCCCCCCCGGTGCCCCGTGAGGGAGCGTGGCTGTTAATTGGGCGTGAAGCAGGGTGGCTGGCCAGTGTTCCCTCTAAGCCGAGTTAGCGTGAGCCAGCTCACAGTTTTTTAGCCTCCGGCTCACATATTTGTCTTAGCTCAGGAAGGGTGGCTCCAGTGCAAACTAATTTATGCAGTAGCCAAATCACCTGCTCACAGCTTTAATGCCAGTAGCTCACAAAGTAGAATTTTTGTTCACAAGACTCCACAGCTTAGAGGGAACACTGGACTGGCTGCGCCAGGTGGCAGCACCCCCCCCCCCCGTCTGTGAAGAAGCCCTTCAGGATCCATTCATCCTGTTTTTAGTGTAATGTTGCTGACCACAAACGGGCCTCAATTATTAATGTACACTTTAGAATGCCTGCATGAATCATTCATAGCATCCTTCCAGTCTGCTGTTTGTAAAAGCTTCATAAACTCCAAACTTAACTAGCGGTGGAACTCTTGGGCCCAGGAAAAGAGCTGGATTATGAAACTTTACCAAAGGTTCCTTTCCCCAAAACGGTAGCTTGCCTCCAAGTTCATCAGGAGGCTGTGGCTCAGTGGCGGAGCGTCTCTTTGGCACACAGAAGGTCCCAGGTTCGATCACCAGTCTCCGGCCGGGACCAGAGCTACAGGGGGGCCTCTCATTCTGGAGAGCTTCCCTTTGTCAACTACCAGCTTGCAGCTGGACGGTCCCAGTGTTTGAATTGTCTCTTTGGCACGCAGAAGGTCCCACCAGTTCGATCACCAGTCTCTCCGGCCGGGACCAGAGTTACAGGGGGGCCTCTCGTTCTGGAGAGCTTCCCTTTGTCAACTACCAGCTTGCAGCTGGACGGTCCCAGTGTTTGAATTACTGTGGTGAATTCCAGGGTGGAGGACGTCTCTTTATTTTGCAATCCTGTGCACAGATATATGGGAGTTGTTGTTCAGTCGCACAGTGGAGTCCGACTCTCCGCGACCCCATGGACCAGATCTCGCCAGGCCCTCCTGTCTTCCGCCGTCCTCTGAAGTTGGCTCAACTTCATGGTCGTTGCACCTATGACACTGTCTAACCATCTCCTCCTTTGCCGTCCCCGTCTTCTTTGACCTTCAGTCTTTCCCAGCATCAGGGTCTTCTTCTCCAGGGAGTGCTCCCTTCTCATTGGGTGGCCAAAGTATTTGAGCTTCAGTTTCATTATCTGGCCTTCCAGGGAACAGTCAGGGTTGATTTCTTTTAGGATTGACTGATTGGATCTCCTTGCAGTCCAAGGGACTCTCAAGAGTCTTCTCCAGCACCATAGTTCAAAAGAATCTATTCTTCGGCGCTCGACCTTATAGTCCAACTCTTGCAGCCATACATGACTACTGGGAATACCATTGGTTTGAACCTGCGGACTTCTGTTGGCAGGGTGATGTCTCTACTTTTTATCATGCTGTTAAACCATGCCAAATCCAGCAGGGACTAACTTCTGATAACATATGCGTAGATCACATTACATCACTGGCTACTGGGTTTTTAAAAGTGTTTACTGGAAATCTGTAGCAAACCTACTATTTTCAGTTTTAGAGAAAAATAACTTTTCCCCCTTACCTGCCAGGTAGCAAAAAAGCATGGGCAGAATGGAATACGGTTTCTTTTCTCTTTCTTCCTGAGAATAGAACAGAAATTAAAAAGAAGCAGGAAAGGCAGCCACAATAAAGTTTGAGTCCAGCGGCGCCTTTAAGGCCAGCAAAGTTTTATTCAAGGGATAAGCTTTTGTGTGCACGCACAGTTTTTCAGATACAATGAAATGGAAATTACCAGTCCATACATATAGGCAGAGGGTGAGCAGTAAATTAGCACACAGCATAATGAAGAAGAAGAAGAAGAGATTGGATTTATACCCCGTCCTTCACTTGGAGTCTCAGAGCAGCTTACAAACTCCTTTCCCTTCCTCTCCCCACAACAGACACCCTGTGAGGTGGGTGGGGCTGAGAGAGCTCTGACACAAACTGCCCTTTTTCAAGGACAGCTCTTATCAGAGCTAGGGCTTGCCCAAGGTCATCCAGCCAGGTGCAAGTGGAGGAGTGGGGAATCAAACCCGGTTCTTCCAGATTAGAGTCCGCACACTTAACCACTACACCAAACTGAAGATGTTTAACAGATTCAAAGGCCAAGCAGTAATGATAAGCTTACTTTATATGGTTACCATTTGTTTGGGTTTAGGGAAAACATAGTGAAGGACATCAATATGTCAATATTGGAGATTGATGGGCAGATGTATCCTTAATTGTGGAATGCTGAGAGGAATTAACTGAGACCCCCTGCCGTTATGCCATTACAGCCACACTAGTTACAGAAGCTGCTTTTGAGGCACAGAAAAGCCACAGGTGCAAAGGAAAATAAGAATCAGCTGCAAACAGTACTGCAGCACAGCAAACTTTGACTTAATAAGAAACATTTAAAACTATCCTATTCCCTTCATTACATGAAAGAACCCACACCTTGCAAGTGGCCAGAAGGTGAAGACACGCCTACCAGCAGACTGCAGGTCCACAGAGAGAGGAACTCTTGTTTATGGCCCTTTGTTTACCCGAACTTTGCTTCTGGCTGAAGGAGATGTACATGAGCAGGGTCCTGGTGGCAGCAGGGCTAACGCATTGCACAAGTTCATTATTCTGACCTGGATAGCTAGCCTGATCCCATCAGATCTCAGAAGCTAAGCAGGGTTGGCCTTGGCTAGTATTTGGAAGGGCGACCTCCAAGCAATATCAGGGTTGTGGTGCTGAGGCAGGCAAACCGCCACTAAAACGTCTCTTGCCTCAAAAACAAGTCTCGCTCGCCACCTAGTGGTGCATAACACTAAAGAGCTAGAACTTCTGGCTGCCAAGCAATCTTAGGATATCCTGGGTATACTACGCACAAAATACGATGATGATGATAATAATAGTCAGCCTGTTGTTGTTATATATCACTCCTGCACCGTAGAAAGATCTGGTGGCAGAACCGATGCCAGAATTTGATGCTGCTGTAAAATCCTCAGCATACAAGTGCTTGAGGAACAAGTCTGTAAAATCTGAGCTGGGCAGATCTGAGAGACCGCCCAGTCTTGTCCCACAGCTAGCCTTCTGCCTACTGGCCACACAAAGGCCCATCCAGAGAACCAGGGCCGCTGGGCACCAGGAACCAAGGCTGGGGAATCGGTACGTAAAAGTGCAATCGGCAGCAAGGTTGAATCTCGGGCCCGTGGCATGGCCAAGACTCCCCCCAGGTTAACGGTAACTATCTTATGTGACTATCTTCACAAAAACTTGGACTCCTTGCCTGCTTAGCCTCACTAGTGGATGGCCTGCATTTTTCTGATTAAACAGGGATTTTACACAAGAACTCTTCCCCATGGACTTCCTCCACTTCACTGTCCTTTGGACCGGTCATTCGTTCGGTGTTTCTCCCCCAAACTGCCTCCATAAAATGACTGCAGGGCATAGATCCACTGAGCGCATCCTCCTTGAATCTCAGTGAGAAAGGCAAACTCTAAATCAGATCTGGCTGGAATGCAATGTTGGTAGTCTTTAAGGTGCCAACATATGCCCGTTTTTTGGTTGGTTTCGTCAGCTGCAGGGGACTGACTGTGCCTGCCCCTCTGGAATGATGTCCTTTGGCAGGCACGCTTTGCTGCTTTGAGCTCATGGAGTCCCTGGACCAGCCGTGGCTGCCGCCTGGATCCAGCTTCTAAAAGGTAAAGGTTCCCTTGCTCGAAAGCCAGTCGAATCCAACTCTAGGCTTGCGGTGCTCATCTCCGTTTCAAAGCCGAAGAGCCAGCACTGTCCGAAGACATTTCCGTGGTCACGTGGCCGGCATGACTAAACACCAAGGCGCACGGAATGCTGTTACCTTCCCACTGAAGTGGTACCTATTTATCTACTTGCAATGTCTTGCTTCGAACTGCTAGGTTGGCAGGAGCTGGAACTAGAGACGGGAGCTCACTCCGTCATGCGGCACACTCTGGTCTCGAACTGCTGAACTACTGACCTTCCACAGCCTGCAGTTCAGTGTCTTAACCACTTGAGCCACCGCAGCTTCTAGACAGCCTCTAAAGAAGAAATGTGCAGAATGGTCACTTCTTACGGAGCAACCACGACACAAGCACATCGACGTGTTTGGGGGAAAGGCATCCAGCTCAAAGAGTAGAACGTGTGAGCCATCTCTTCTCCTTCTTCCTAGAAATAGAGCCATCTTACCCAGAGGCCCTGCTGGAGTATTGCAAGGGGGGGCCCAGGAGCGCAACTGACAGCTGGGCGATCCATCTGTATGTTTTATAAGCTGCTTCTGGAGCCCGCCCAAACAGTGACTCTTGGGAAGTGTTTGCCGTTGGCATGGAACACCAATGCCTTTGCTTGGGGGAAGAAAACACTCGTCGTACGAGACTGGCGTGGCTTTGCACTGCACGGCGCCTTGCTTCCTCAAACCTGCCTCATCCCAGATTGCCTCAGGACCTTTGCCTTCAGGCTGCGCCCTACTTATCCTGGAGGAGGTCGGCAAATAACGGGGACCCTCCCTGTCCACATGAATGCGGATCAAGCAACACGGGACTGATCTGAGAGGGGGTGCTTTCATGCGGCCAATTAGTGTTCGAAATGCAATGGGTTAGCTTACGCGAGAGCAGGATGACTTGGAGAGGGCCGGGAGACGTCTCCAGAGTCATTAGCCAAGAAGCCCTTTTGAGTGAAGCTGCGGAGCCCACGGCTGGAAGGCCCCTGAGGCAGTGGGGAGGGCGGCAGAGAAATACCAGGTGTCTCCGCTACTGTCGGGTCTGCCACTTGGCAGCTGATTCTGTTCTTTAGGGGATTTCGGGGCCTCCTGGCCCCTAGACCTGAACCTCGAAACTCTTGGGAATGGTTGGTTAGCTGTCACGCCACTGTACATTTCTTTTGCTGATTAAAATCTCTCCTGCACCTCCTGGGTTCGATGACGGCTGTCGCAGAGTTTCAGAGGCGGCGGCGGTGTCCACCTGGAGCCGTACCGGGCCTGTCCCCTCGCTCTCCATCACGGACGGTGATGCCTCCGCCCGGAGTTAAGCGGGCACCCCCGGAGACAGCTGATTGTTAGGATTCTGGGAGGAACGCATCGACCCGGAGTACCTCTGTAAATAACCTACCACGGGTAGTGGGTGGGTGTGGGGTGTGGTGTTGGGCAGGGATTTAAGCAGGGCTTCAGTCTGGGCCAGGAAATACCTGCAGGTTTGGGGGGTGGAGCCTGAGGGGGCGGGGTTTGGGGAGGGGAGGGACTTCAGTTGGGCACCACACCCTCAAGCCCACCCTTCCAGAGCAGCCATTTCCTCCAGGGGAACCGATCTTGGTCATCCAGCGATCTGTTGTAATAGCGGGAGATCTCTAGGTTTGGTGTGCCAGTTTGGTGTAGTGGTTAAGTTTGCGGACTCTGATCTGGGAGAACCGGGTTTTATTCCCCACTCCTCCTCCACTTGCACCTGGCTGGACGACCTCGGGCAAGCCGTAGTTCTGATAAGAGCTGTTCTTGGAAAAGAGCTGTTTCTGTCAAGAGCTCTCTCAGCCCCACCTACCTCACAGGGTGTCTATTGTGGGGAGGGGGAGGAGAAGGAGATTGTAAGCCGCTCTGAGACTCCTTTGGGTAGTGAAGGGCAGGGTATAAATCCAATCACTTCTTGTCTAGGTGAGGGACTTGGGAAGGTTCAGCCTGAAGAAGGGGGGGGGGCAGGATGGCTCTCTTGAAGTCTTTGAAGGGCCGTCACTCGGAGGAGGGCAGGGAGCTGTACCTGTTGGCAGCAGGGGACAGGACTCACAACAATGGGTTTAAACTGAGGGCGGGTATTCGGAAACAGTTTTTGACAGTCCGAGTTGTGCCACAGTGGAATCGGCTAGCTAGGGAGGTGGGGAGCTCCCCCTCCCTGGCAGTCTTGAAGCAGCGTCTGGACAAACGCTTGTCAGGGATGCTCTAGGGCAGTGATGGCGAACCTTTCAGAGACCGAGTGCCCAAACTGCGACCCAAAACCCACTTAATTATCACAAAGTGCCAACACGGCCATTTAACCTGAATACTGAGGTTTTACTTTAGAAAAAACAACTCATACATTCACTTAAGATGATCCAAACAAAGTAAGGAAAGCAATCCCAAAGGCTTTCATTGACTTAAAATTATGTGGCAGAGAATTCCACACTTTAATGACGGTCTGGGCCTGGCTGAGGCGATGGCACGCGTGCCCACAGAGAGGGCTACCTCTGGCACCCGTGCCATAGGTTTGCCACCACTGCTCTAGGGCCTAGGCTGATCCTGCATTGAGCAGGGGGTTGGACTAGATGGTCTTTATGGCACCTTCCAACTCTATGTGATTCTAGGGTTCTATCTGGGGTGGAGGTTGGTTGAGTCACCTGCTGGCTCTGTCTGTTTCTAAGAAAAGACCCTCCCCTGGTATCTACGGCCTGATTAAATTATGTAAATGAACTCCATGCAAACGATCTAATCACCACGATCCGTTAAATAGAAGCAAAAGTGACAATTAATGCCCCTCACACTTACAGGCTGTCTGAAACACGAAGCGGGATCTCTCGCCAGGCATCAGGAGATCTTACGTCTGGGTCCAGCAATCAAGGACAGGAGACCAGTGCCTTGCAAACACTTCCTGCCCAAAATATTTATTTTCAGCACTGGGCTGCTGCTGTTTTATTCATCAACAGCAGATACTGTAACTGCTGAAGAACAAAGCCTGTGTCCAGTCAGGCACCTTTAAGACCAACAAAGTCTTATCCAAGGTATGATCTTTCACGCGCATGTGTCTGAGGACGCGCGCCTTGCACGTGAAAGCTCATACCCTGAATAAGACTTTTATTTTATTTATTTAACATTCAATTTATATACCGCTCTAACCCCGAAGGGTCTCTGAGCGGTTTACATACGATTTCAATTCCTATCTAGGGCCACATTATATAGGGGAGTGACTTCCTACTGGCACCCAGGCAGCAGGGCTTGTTGTTATCCGGCTCCTTCAAGCGAGCTTCGGGTGTCGGCGTTCCACTTCCCGGTGCCTTGGAACAGGTCTTTTTCAGTCCAGCGGCTTCCTCCGGCGGGCCCATCCTGGTGCGCGGCCCTGCGCCAGCTGCAGCTCCGGCTCAC
The DNA here is from genome assembly GCF_001447785.1 of Gekko japonicus. Taxonomy (NCBI): domain Eukaryota; kingdom Metazoa; phylum Chordata; class Lepidosauria; order Squamata; family Gekkonidae; genus Gekko; species Gekko japonicus. The sequence goes on from NW_015162581.1 coordinate 54,347, forward strand.
GTCCTGCTGGCTCCGCCGTGCCGCCACGTCACCGCATCGCCACGACTCCACCTCCGCCAGACTCCGTCGCTCAACGTCGTGCTCACTGGGTCGCCAGGTCGCCAGGGCTGCTCAGCCACCACACCACTTCCGCCGCTCTGCCGCCGCCACCAATGCTCCTGCTGCACACCTCTCAAGGAGGAGGGTGCCCCCTGCCACCTAGGGGCAGGTACCCAATTTATCTACTTGCTATTTAATGCTTTTGAACCGCTGGGTGGGCGGGAGCTGGGACTAGGGCCGGGAGCTCACCCCGGCCGCGGTGGGTCTCGAACAGCCATAGTGGCTGTTCATTGATGTTTAAGCACGCGTTTTGCAGCCTGCACCATCACTCCCATTCAAGACTTTGTTGGTCTTAAAGGTGCCACTGGATTCAGACTTTGTTCTGCTGCTTTTACAACCCAAAGGGGAAGAAATTTGCTCGTGTGTTTTGTAAAACAGACGGAGAGCTAAGGCTGCAGAATTCTCTTCAGGGGCCTTGAATGTACATAGTTCTAGCTAGCGGAAACTCCGGTCCTCCCCAGTGTGGGTGCCTTTTCTCTGCAGGAACAGTTTATCTATGTATGAGATGCGCAGTTACCACACTCAGAGTCCCATGGGGTGGCTTTCAGGTGCCTTCTGTACTCCTCCTGGCTTGCCTGCTGGTGGCTGAGGGGAGTCTAGTCTGCCGCACGTGCTGACTGTGAGTACAGAGCCAGGATTACCGGATGCAGAGCACTTGCTGATCTGTCAGAGGCAACATGAGAGAAACTGGCCGTTGCTGGGACCAGCCTCTGGTTGGCAAGTGTCTTTTTCCCAGATAATGAAACTGAAGCTCAAATACTTTGGCCACCCAATGAGAAGGGAGCACTCCCTGGAGAAGAAGACCCTGATGCTGGGAAAGACTGAAGGTCAAAGAAGACGGGGATGGCAAAGGATAAGATGGTTAGACAGTGTCATAGATGCAACGAACATGAAACTGAGCCAACCTCAGGGGACGGCAGAAGACCGGAAGGCCTGGCGTGATGTGGTCCATGGGGTCGCGAAGAGTCGGACTCGACTGTGCGACTGAACAACAACAACAACATTCATATGGAAAACAGCCTTCTCTTTTAGCAACTTCACAGACATGACCTCTTTGCCCTTATCTCCCCCCCAAGCCCTTAGTGTTGTCATACAATGTTTTTTAAAAATCCTGCACCGCTTGGAAAATTAGGGACCCAGTGGACCCAACAGAGTGCAGAGCTGCATAGGGTGGTGGCCCCGATGGGAGAAATCCAAGCCGGGCAGACCAGCTGGGTCCTCATGGCAGGCATCGGGTGACGGCTGAATCAGCCTGGCTGGAGTCCTGTTGAGCGGCTATGTCCACGGATGTGGTGCTTCTCTCTCCGCGCCTTCTTTCTCCATTCAAGCACATCTTCTCTGGCAAGGTTTCCTCAGACCGTGGGCAAAACTTCCAGGATCCTCAGCTGGACTTAGAACATGCCCTTGGGTCTGCAAGTATGCAGATGCCAAGTTTCCCATCTTTAAAATTCAAGCTACCTCGCAGGATTGTTGTGAGGCCGAACACACACAAAAAACCCAGATTGCCACATACTTTCGAAGTGAAAAAATGAAGAGCAGGAAAATTCGAATTCTGTTGCATTGAGGAGGGGAGGGGGGGTGCACAGTGTACAGAACAGCCCTCACTGGGAGTGGCTGAACTTCCATTTGAACTCACGTTCACTCCCCAGGACTATTTTTGGGCAGGAACGCACAGGAACGGAGTTCCGGCTGGCTCCCAAGTCGGCCACGCCCAGCAGGAACTCATTAGCATAATAGGCCACACCCAACAGCAGAAACTCATCAGGATTGGCTACATTAGGGGTGTGTGGCCTAACATGCAAAGGAGTTCCTGCTACAAAAAAGCCCTGGGTTTGGACAACAAACAAGGTAAACAGAATAAGAAGCAAAAGGTGGGTGTGGCTGGATAACCACACTTCTGGTAACATGGGGGTGCGTCCTAATGTGCTAATGAGCTGTGCTGTCAGGGGTGTGGCCCAATATGCTAATGAGTTTCTGCAGTTGGGTGTGGCCTATTATGCTAATGAGTTCCTGCTGGGCTTTTTCTACAAAGAGAGCCCTGTCCCCATTTTCTGCCTCTGCTCCCAGATTTCCAACTATGCTCTAATGGAATCTGCTTGAAGAATCACCAGACTGCATGCTCTCACACCTCTGTTGACATGAAACCGCCTGACTCTGGAGGCGACCTCTTTCTCCTCAGCCGGACGTCGCTTTGCTCCTCTCAACTTTAGCACTGAAACATGAAACACGGTCCTCTCGGGCTCTTTGTCCTTAGGAGCCGAATCCTCGACCGTTTCACATTGCCGTTATCATCTTGTGGCATTCTGTACTGCTGTGCTTGTGACCACCTCTGCCCGACCTGGCAGTGGTGGGGGAAAAACCGGCGCCCAGACTCCCAGGGACCACTTGAGTGCTACTGACTCTGTGGGCACGCATGCCATCGCCCCAGCCAGACCACCAAAGAAGTCCAGGGTCGCTGCGCAGAGGCAGGCAACAGCAAAACCACCTCTGAACGTCTCTTGGCATAGCGCTTCCCTTCCTCCCTCAAGAGCAGAATGGAGCCCATTTGATGTTACTGCATGGCATGATCTCTGGGTGTGCCAGCGAAATCCACCCGAGTCATTTTTCTATGCCGCTATTACTATTTGTATGCCAAGATCTCTATGGTCTCTGTGGCCCATTCCCACTCTATGGTTCTATAATGGTCCCGAGCCGGGCATGAAGGCTGCCCCCCACCCCCATCCCAAGGTGCCAGCCTCTGAGCTGGTCCATTACTCCAAACGGGTGGCAAGGCACTGAGATCAAATGGGCTCCAATCTGCTCTTGAGGGAGGAAGGAAAGCGCTATTCGGGTCACAGCCAGCGTATGGCAGCTCTGTAGGGCTTTCATGCCAAAAGACGTTCAGAGGTGGTTTTGCTGTCGCCTGCCTCTGCACAGTAACCCTGGACTTCTTTGGTGGCCTCCCACCCACGTATTAGCCGGGGTTGGCCCTGTGACGCTTTCCAGATCTGATGAGGTCATGCTAGCCATCAAGGGCAGGGCAGCGACTTCCCTTCAAAACACACAGGGTTCTGCTAAGCAGTCAGGGAACTGCAGTTGCATGAGGAGAATAATGGCAGGAAGAGTGAAAGAGCTCACGACGGTCAAGGAAAGAGGGCAACTTTGCTCAGAGGACTTGATAATGCGCAACGTCATTTGCAGTTCCACCCATGTCAACCAGATATTTTGAGCAGGCCCTAGGGCAGTGGTGGCGAACCTATGGCACGGGTGCCAGAGGCGGCACTCAGAGCCCTCTCTGTGGGCACGCGTGCCATCGCCCCAGCCAGGCCCAGACCATCATTAAAGTGTCGAATTCTCTGCCAAATAATTTTAAGTAAAAGAAGAAGAGCAGCCATACTCTCTCTGTTCTAGTTTTGTCTTTGTATAGTAAGGATGTAGCCGATTATGCTCTGTTATTTTCATCCCAGTTACCCTCCCCATGCTAGAATTTAGTAAAAACTTTATATTTTAATCACACATGGACTCCTTGAGTCTGAATTATTTTACTCTGGCTCTGCTGGGCTATCTCATCTCTGCTAAATGCCATTTTTTCAGTATCTCACTATCACCCAACAAAGAGTGAAACAGTTCTCGACGGTCAAGGAAAGAGGGCAACTTTGCTCAGAGGGCTTGATAACGTGCAACGCCACTTGCAACCAGATATTTTGAGCAGGCCCCAGGGGGTAGAAGGGTAGCTGGACCCAACAAGGGGAACTAGGCAAATGAAGCCCTGACCCACCACCAAAGCATCCTTGGCACGGGGCTCCTAGCAGCACCTGCTTCTCCACCCTTTCTCTTTCACCCAAATTGCCCTTCACAGTTTCAGCCCTGCCTGCTTCCGCCATCCAGCTTCACGTGCCTGAGGGGTGACCCGGGAGTCCGGGACCAGCACCTAGACCGAAGAATCCAGTTGGACGACTGATTGGGGACCCCATGCTTCTCTTTCTCTCTATTACCCTCATCATGGGCCAGCATTGACTGAATGGAAGAGCTTGCCTGGAAGATGCTGGCTTGAGGCTCAGAGCTCCTGAAGGACGGGATCCTTACCAAGTGGGCACCTACAAGGAACGGCAGGGCTGGGACCCTTCAGGACTCCCACCCCTCACTCTCTCCTCCAGCAAGTTGATTCCCCTCCTCCCCACCATGGTATCTCTAAGCAGACAGTAACGTAGAACGAACAGCATCACCAGGGGGGGTACGGGGAACAGAACATACACAGAGCGTAGCAAGTAAAGTAACAGATATATAGCACCATCAGAACCATTGGCAGCTTACTGACATAGAGTCAGATTCGACTGGCTTTCAAGCAAAGGAAACCTTTGCTAGTTTCCTCCATATATGGGGAGTCCCCCAAACACACAGAGTCCCCCTAACTTGCCTGTGGGCGGCCTGGCTGTGCAGTTTTGGTGTAGTGGTTAGGAGCATGGACTCTAATCTGGGAGAACCAGGCCACATGCAGCTGCTGGTTGACCTTGGGCAAGCCACAGTTCTCTCAGAGCTCTCTCAGCCCGACCTGCCTCACAGAAGGTCTGCTGTGGGGAGAGGAAGGAAGGAGATTGATCTGAGTCTCAGCGTGAAGGGCGGGGTATAAATCCCTTCTTTATCTTTGGCCCAGGATCCCCACCAGTTTGCAGTAAGAGAGAACAATTTGGGGAAAAGGTTGGATGACGAAAGAAGTCTGAAGTCGCACAATAGCCATCAAACGTCTCCCTCCTTCTTGGACAGGATTCTCTGGGGTCTGCTCCCCTCGCCCTGAGGTCTTTCCACACCAACTGTGGTGGACAACCACCATCACCTACAGCCACTTCTGACGGGCTAGGCCCTGCCTAAATGAAAGGGTGCACAGCAGTGTTCCCTCTAAGCTGAGTTAGTGTGAGCTAGCTCACAGATTTTTAGCCTCCGGCTCACACATTTTTGTCTTAGCTCAGGAAGGGACGGCTCCAGAGCAAACTGATGTATGCAGTAGCTAAGTCTCTCGCTCACAACTTTAATGCCAGTAGCTCACAAAGTAGACCTTTTGCTCACAAGACTACACAGCCTAGACGGAGCATTGGTGCACAGCCTTCCTAAATTCTGACCCCGTGTTGCAGATTACTGGATTAATACGGCCACCCTTAATCCCAGTGAGAACAAAGCGTGAGAAGCAAACAGAGCAGCCGGGAATCCAGGGCAGGTGATGCTTCCAAAATCTCCACATCCACCTCGGTCAGGGAGGGAGTCCCGGTTGCTTGCTGGAGCACAGCCACAGGCACAACTTGGTGCCCACAGCGGAGGCACGAACGGAGCCCACGGGGGCTCCCTCTCCCTCCTCAGGCCATAAGAACATAAGAACATAAGAGATACCAATGTTGGATCAGGCCAAAGGCCTATCCAGTCCAACACTGTGTCACACAGTGGCCAGAAATACCAGGGGCCATCAGGAGGTCCACCAGTGGGGCCGGGACATTAGAAGCACCAAGAAGACAGAGCATCACTTGCCCCAGAGCCCCTATCTATACCTTGCGGCTAACAGCCACTGATGGACCTCTGCTCCATATGCTTATCTAATTCCCTTTTGAAGCCGTCCATGCTTGTAGCCGCCACCACTTCCTGTGGCAGTGAATTCCATGTGTTCATCACTCTCTGGGTGAAGAAGGACTTCCTTTTATCCGTTCTAACCCGACCGCTCAGCAATTTCATGGAGTGCCCACAAGGAGTTCTTGTATTGTGACTGCTGACCCTTTGGTGCTGGAGGTGGGGTCAGAAGACTGGCCAGTCATTCCTAAATGCCTCCTTGCTTGAGCCACTGGCGGAGTTAAGAGGTCCCCGGGCTGCAGTCCTGGGAAACTTCAATAGCTATAGCGGTGAGTTGCCTGGCATTGCTTAAGATTTCATGGCCGCCATGACAACCACAGGTCTGCTTCAGCTAACACTGAGCCTACGTGGGTGACAGGACGTACTCAGTTAGGCGTCCCAACTGGCGACCTAGGAGCAGAGGGGATTGCCATGGCTCTTTCCTTGGACAGACCACCACCTGGCGGGACGCTCTCAAGAGGGGCGGGAGGCCAATCCGAAGGGTCTGCTGCGGCCAGAGAGGCTCCTGGAGGATTTCCTCCCTAGTATAGCTGACAGTTGTGGCAAGGTGGTGGTGGACCTTGGGCCGTGGAAGCCACCTGTGCCCGAGGCATTCACTGCTCCTAGGCACTCTCTTCCGCCACGCTAGGCGCTTTCTTCCTCCGTGCTAGAGGACACACCCACCATCCTGGCTCCCTGGAGAACAGAGGGGAATTACATGACTGGGATGATGGTGGAGGGAAGGAAGATGCATGCCGAATGCCAGCGGGACACAGAGCAGCACTGGTTGCAGCAAACACACCATCACTGTATCCACAAAGCCCAGCTGAGCGATGGAGAGGCCTGTTGGCTCCTGGGATGCCCCAATGAGTGCCTTGGAGGCATGCAGTGACCTATTTGCTGAACACTTTCGTCACACCTGATCCAATGGAGATGCCTCGTTAACTACAGAAGCCTTGAATGCTCCTGCAGCCTGCATCCGTCCAGTTTCTCCACCTGCTTTTTGGCCGGTGCCACCTGAGGCAGGGAACTGCAGTGGCTCAAGTGGTTAAGACGCTGAACTGCAGGCTGTGGAAGGTCGGTAGTTCAGCAGTTCGAGACCTGAGTGTGCCGCATGACGGAGTGAGCTCCTGTCTCTAGTTCCAGCTCCTGCCAACCTAGCAGTTCGAAAGCAAGACCCTGCAAGTAGATAAATAGGTACCACTTCGGTGGGAAGGTCACAGCGTTCCGTGCGCCTCGGTGTTTAGTCATGCCGGCCACATGACCACGGAAACGTCTTCGGACAGCGCTGGCTCTTCGGCTTTGAAACGGGAGATGAGCACCGCAACCCTAGAGTCGGACTCGACTGGCTTTCGAGCAAGGGAAACCTTTACCTTTACCTTACCTGAGGCAGTGAAATACTTGGGGATTTGAGACTCACCACTGGGTTACTAGTAGAACCCTGTCCAGCCAGGCTAATAAAATCTGCCAGAACTGGGTTGTCCCAAAGGATGGTGGAGCAGCGGGCTCAGTGCCTCTGGGTGTTAAAAGATGCGGTCTTGTGGTATTCTTGAAAAAGCCACCTCTGACCACTGTTCCCTCTAAGCTGAGCTAGTGTGAGCTAGCTCACAGTTTTGTAGCCTCCGGCTCACCCATTTTTGCCTTCGCTCAGGAAGGAGGGCTCCAGAGCAAACTAATTCATGCAGAAGCCAAAGCATTTGCTCACAACTGGAATGCCAGTCGCTCACAAAGTAGAACGTCTGCTCACAAGACTCCACAGCTGAGAGGGAGCATTGCCTCTGACCATAACACACCCAAGTAATTTTCAGCCAGTACCAAAGCGAGATTTGGTGAATGGATGTCAGCTTCTCGGCTCCATGGGTTTTTGCCCTTTTCAATCTGCCTTCCATCCTGGCCTCCACAAAGAAATTGCCTTGATCACTCTGATGGTCTACGCTGCTGTTCCGAAAGGGCCTCCTGGACCTCGCCTGGTATCCTTCTGGGCCTCTTAGAAGGAGCCGGCCTTGGTGATACTGTGATGGCTTTGGTATTTCCTGGGGAGCCTTGCTGTGTCGCTGACCCTTGGAACTCATGGACACCTCATTTGTAGTTAGGATCACTTTTAGCCGCTTAGGCTGGTATGCCAGGTACAGACATTCTCTGGAGAAGACTAACCTGATCCCTGCCTTAGTAACATTCAGATTGGACGGCTGCAGCACTCAAGGGAAGGAGTCCAGTAACTTCCAGTACCCGAAAATGCAGCAGCCAGAATATTAATTGGGGCTTGCTGATATGAAGAAGGTAAGCCTATTTTGTGCCAGTTACCAGTGTCCCCTCTAAGCTGAGTTAGCGTGAGCCAGCTCACAGGTTTTTAGCCTCCAACTCACAGATTTTTGTCTGAGCTCAGGAAGGATGGGGCTCCAGAGCAAAACTCACAGATTTATTGTCTCGGCAGGAAGGATGGGGCTCCAGAGCAAACTAATTTATGCAGCAGCCAAATCACTCACTCACAACTTTCATGCCAGCAGCTCACAAAGTAGAATTTTTGCTCACAAGACTCCACAACTTAGAGGGAACACTGCCAGTTACTCTGGCTTCTAGTTATCTTTCCGGTTTCAGTTTCCAGGACAGCAAGACGGAGAAGTGGTTAGAGTGTTGGCCTAGGCGTAGGGAACCCCTGGCTGAGAAGGGATTTGGGCCACGAGGCCCACTGGCTGATCTCGGGCCAGTCACTTTCTCACCTCGTCCAGCTCACAGGGTTACCGTTAGAACAAAACCGAGGAGGGAAGCAACACGTATACCCCTCCGAGCTCTGTGAAGCAAGGGCGGGGGAAAATGTATTTGTGTGTGTTTACTAAAGAGTCTTACATTTCACCTTCCCCTGCTATCAATAGCAGTTTGTGAGCTAGCATTCCCTGGCACCGTAACAATCGCTGCACTTAGCAGGTACTGAGTGAAACCTACTTTCAGCTCATGACAAAGATCACCTGTTCTTCAAAATCCCTTTAAATGGGGCAGCCTCACACAACCTCTGGAAAGAGGCCCCTGTGGGAGCCCTCCAGGCAGGCTCGAGGGCTGGAGGCCACAGCAGGATGGGTCAGATTCAGAGCCCCTTTTGACCTTGAAAGCCCTTTGCAGACTGGGCCCAAAGAACCTGAGGAATGCTAGGAAGCTGAGGGAGCTGTGTTGTGGGAACACACCTTGCCACAGATACTGCAGGGCAAGGCCTGAGCAAAGGCCCCCCATCGCTGGCAGTCTCCCCCAGGGACTCTGCTTCATCGTCTCCACTCCGGCCCTGCAGAAACAACTGAAATGTATTCCGAAAGGTCTGAGATAAGCTGAGAGTTTATTCCTAAGGTTTAGCTGTGTTTCTTTTACACTTCGCTGGTTTTGTGTGTGGGTGGGTAATGGGTTTACTTAGGCTTTCTAGGGCTGCGGTCACACAGAGCAGTAGCCACGCTACAGAGATGGAAGATAGGCGGATTTTCTGGGCGCGATCAAACCGCAACATCTGGGAAGCGTAGAGCTCCTGTGGCTAACCCGAGGCTTCCCGCCGAAGATGCGCCGTAAAAAACTAGTACCTCCGAGGTACTAGTTTCCGAAAACCACGGGGCAAGGGTGGGCGTCTGATCGCGTTTCCGGTGGTAGCTCGTGGCATCCGGCGCCCGCCCATGTCCCGTCACGAAAAGGGTTTTTTTTCCCAAGTCTCCACGGGATGCGCACAAGTACCCAACGGCGCATGCGCACACTTCGGTTAATAAACCTCCACAACCCCTGCTGTGCTGCTTCTTTGCTGCGCCGCAGGATTGACGTATGATCAGCACCTCCCCCCGAACCACGGGACGTTGGCAGGACGTTTGATCCGGCGGCCGCACGGTAGTTCGCTCCGGGGAAAACAGCCACACCTCCCCCCCGCCTGTGTGACTGGGGCCTAGGTCTACTTTTTATGGCGATTTTGTCAGATTTGTAAGTCACCTTGAGAGGCTGTCACATCCAGAAAGGAGGCGTATAAATCAGCTAAACAAGCCATTCCGTCTGTTTCCCGTTCTCGTGTCGGGATTCCCATGCCTCCAGTTACTGTTGCTCCTTGGCAGGAGGAGGCAGCATGAACTTAGCCACATACTTGGGGCACTGCGGAGTGACCCCGGTGCTACCCGAAGCCCCAAAGGTTTCCGTGCGCAGCAGACTTTTAGAAGCTGAAAAGTATGCAGACGGAGAGTGATTTCGGCTAAGCATACCTTTATTTAGTCAGGAACAAAAAGACAAGGGACCAGCTCGCAGGCTGGTTTATATCTGTTCAGAAAACCCGCCACCAAAACCCTAAACACACCCCCTACTCCCCATAGGCTATTTACAGTAACCGGGCGACCATTGGTCTCCCGGCTGAGAAGCTAGCCCCGTTGATTGGGCCAGCTTGGATCCTTCGGATCCTTTATCTAGAGACTGAAGCTACAGAGTAAATGTGCCTGGCCAGCCCGGGCAAGTCCGGGCATGTCAGGCTGAATACATTACACCCCCCCCCCCTTGGTTCAGAAGACACCCACAGACGAAGTCCTTCAGGTAGGCGGGTGGCTTCTTGGGACGCGTCGAGCGGCGGGGCTCCGGGGTGGCGATGGGTTCGGTCTCGGGGGCCCTGGGAGCCGAGGGGCCCGGGGCCGGTGAGGGCGCCGAGGAGGCAGGACAGTCTGGCACCACGGTGGGAGGTGCCTCGGGTTCCTCACGGA